>NW_022264008.1:0-37480 GCF_002021735.2 Oncorhynchus kisutch
AAGTTCTTGACATTTTTCGGATTGACTGACCTTCATATCTTAAACTAATGATGGACTGTCGTTTCTCTTCGCTTATTTGAGCTGTTCTTGCCATAATATGGACTTGGTCTTTAATCAAATAGGGTAATCTTCTGTATACCCACCCCTACCTTGTCACAACTGATTGGCTTAAAGCATTAGAAGGAAGAAACAGTTCACAAATTAACTTTTAACAAGGCACACCTGTTAATTGACATGCATTCCAGGTGACTACCTCATGAATCTGGTTGAGAGAATGCCACATGTGTGCAAAGCTGTTTTCAAAAAAAGGGTGTTACTACGAAGAATCTCAAATATAAAATATATTCTGATTTGTTTAACACTTTTTTGGATACTACATGATTCAATATGTATTGTTTCATAGTTTTGATGTCTTCACAATTATTCTACAATGTAGAAAATAGTACAAAGAAAGAAAAACCCTGGAATGAGTAGGTGTGTCAAAACCCTGGAATGAGTAGGTGTGTCCAAACCCTGGAATGAGTAGGTGTGTCCAAACCCTGAAGAGTGAGTAGGTGTGTCCAAACCCATAAATGAGTAGGTGTGTCCAAACTTTGACTGGAACTGTATTTTTAAGAATGAAGCTTTATCAGACCGGCCCAGTAATTAGGGCAAATGCCAGATGGGTCATTCCTTTAGCTCAGTGGCCAGTCTAAAAAGTTGCAAGCGTAGAGATAGATGGAGGACTCGCGTGGCCAAAAGTCACTAGAGTAGTAACTGGGTGGGACTTCATATGGTTTAAGGAAGGATCACATAATTTCATAAAGGGCACAATGAGGGATCAGCTAATGAATTATCTTGTGAGCAAACATTCCATAACTGCTGGCGTCAGTAAATCGCCAACATTGGCTTCATACCTGTTCAAACAACACTCTCTAGGTGGCAGTATGCACCCTTCCAGTATGTTTGAAAACTCATAGAAGTAGTAGAAGAAAAATGGACTACTTCAAAATGGAGATGGCCTCAATGGAACTTCCAGTGATCTTACAGACTCCATATAGAGACCCACAGTGGAGGTGTCATAATACCCATAAAACCAAGCCATCAAACAGAGAAATGGTTCCAATTGTTTCAAAAAAATCCCCTATGGAACCATTTCCCTATTTGACTGCCAGGTTTCATGGGTATTATGTGGTACTCTATTGGGACAGACTGAGGTGTCTTTAGATTAAGTGTAGCTGAGTGGGGGATTGGGCTTGTAATTCACATTTCTTCAGAATATCTGATAGATCCGTCATGTCTAGAAGAATACTTTCTTGCCCATTTGTGGAAACAGAACTTATTGTATCCTTTTATCCTTTTAAGTTGTACCCAACCCCCCTGAAACACACGTACATGTCCACTGACATGCTAAAAGAACATTGTTCTTCTAGCAGCATCACTCATTTGACTTTACTACAGTAAAATACATTTAAAGGAAATTCAGAAGAATTCACAGAAATGGAATGCAATACAAAGGAGAAACAAGAGATTAGGTTGATGATCAAAACAATTGTATAAGCATTCAGTTCTGGCAGATGATCCTGTCAGACCTGGGATTCAAACCATCAACCCTGCCCTGCTGCTGTAATATCTAAAGTCATAATTATTACCAGTTTAGGTTCAGATTTTCGATGAGGAAAATCAAGAGTTCGGAAAGATTTTTCTTCTTATAATTTTTGTAATACATGTCCTGATCTTCTTGGTCCTAATACCATATATGATAGGGTGTACCAGTGGTGGGAAAATAGTTAACTGTACTGATATTAATACATTAACCTCTGTGCCTGTTGTAAACAACAGAAAAAAGGATGGCTTGCAGAGAAGTTGATGAATATGTTCTAGTGAGGAGTACACACATTAAAATTCTTCGTTTGTGACTCCTTTGAGGCTTTCAAGCAAACAATATCTTTACATATGAGAGCACAACTAACAACAAAGGTAAAACCACTAGACTTGATATGATACATATATCATACAGGTTGAATCAGGCGCACTTTCCACACGAAGAGCGTTTTAACAACTTTGCTCTAGTCAATCACAAAAAGTTGTTTGTACCTGCACAGGAAGGGAGCCTTTGAAGGTGTACACATTTTGAAAATTTTTATTGGAAAAAAGTATTGGCCAAGGCGGAACAACCAATATTCACCTTTTAGAAGGTGGTCATAATGCAAAAAATAATTTGAAATGGGCCTAAAAATGCGAGAACATACCTGTCATGAAGCCTTACTGTAGAATACGTAAGCATAACGTACATATATATTGCAGAAAGTTTATGTACGGTGGGCCAAGAGACCCAGAGTAAGAACCAGGGCCAAGAGACCAGAAGAGGCATAAAACGAGTTGGGGGTGTAGGGTCATCCCAAGGATCCCACTTAGCATCTATTTGAGCACAGCTGAAGGTAGGGAGGGCCGCTCCCCTTGATGCTCTATAGTTATGCAGTTAACTAGCTAATATGACACAACCTTCTGTTACAATACATTATAAACTTGACAATAATATTGGGCTACAGAGAATTATTCCAAAATGACACATATCTATACCGTCAATAATAGCAATTATAAGTAATAAAACGCATAATTAAAAGTTACAAAAAAATTACAACCAGGTTATGTTTTAAGGTAACAGCCTAGTAACTTTTTACAAGCCTGCCTGATATAACCATCCTAATGCCATACATAATAGGATTGAAAAGTGGTGGACATATTGGAAAATAAACTAATAAAATAGTGCGAAGTATAGGTGGAAGGATCTGCAGTTTCATATCTGCCTTGTAGAATCAAAAATAAACAGCCAAATAAGAAGTTCAGCAAAGAGGCTATATGTGGCGTACAGGTGTTAAATGCTTTCTGTTTCGTCTCTTTAGAAGACTTAAACATATCTGTAGAATTCTTACATATGAGTATATGGTAGGACATATAGTACAAGAAAAAGAAAGCACAGTGCCAACAAGACCCCATATGTTATTCAGCATAGTATTTGAACAGGCAAGCTTGACGACTGAGTAGTTGTCACAATACACTCTGTCTAGAATGTTACCACAAAATTGCAGTCGCAAACTCAGGGAGATACGATGGCATTGAGGAAAAAGAATACACTTGGGGTAGTAGAATTAAGCCACAAATGGTTTTAGGTGTCATAATATTGTTATACTGTAGAGGATAACAAATAGAGATGTATCTGTCATAGGACATAACTGATAAATTACTAAATTCTGTTATAGCATATGTGTACAACACATAATCTGGAGATAACAATAAAGAAGGGAAATATCATGTGTGTCAGACAGCAAGTAAAACATGAGAGCAGGAAACAAACCAGTGCTCCCATACAACTGATTAACAAACAAAGCACATAGAAACAGATACATGGGTTCATGAAGGCTTCTTCAATGCAGATAACTCCAATAAGTAAAGTATTGGCAAGAATGATGACAAAATATATTACAGTCACTACAGCAAAGTAGAAATATTTCAATTGTCCGATAATCACCGTATGCAGCAAGCCTAAAGACCTCGTAGTGAGTAGAGTTTTCCATGGTCCTGGGAGTTGGTAAAGATGTGCTGTCAATGTTGAAGAAGAGGAGCAAATCCTCTATAGTACTGTAACTTCAATATAAGTTAAAACAAAGACCAGACGACCTAAATTGATACATTGACCTGTTCATGTTACAGTGATACATTTTCCAATTGCTGTACTCACCAATGTAGATGGCTTTTCATTCTCCGGATAACATAATTCATAGCCTAAATCAAAACAATATTATACTTTCTATCCTGCACTCATTATTTATTGCATTAAAATGCTAAATATATTTATAAAATTCATGTACTGTTTAGACAGCTCATTTCTAATCCATGATGAACTCCTGAAACTCAGCTCCTCACTTGATTCTTATATTTGTGAGATTAAAAAAAAATGCCTGACATGGTGTGATATGCAAATAGTCCCCAATACCTGGGGAAAATTTGATATTCTCTGTCAAGGAAACCATATAGAGAAAAACAGATACCATTTTGTAACACAGGCCCTCCATGGGGCCGGTATAGCCTAGTGGTTAAGAGTTTAGGGCCAGTAACGGAAAGGTTACTGGTTTTAATCCCTCAACCAGTTAGGTGAAAATCTGTTGATGTGCCCTTCAGCAAGGCACTTAATCCTAATTGCTCACTCTGGATAGGAGCGTCTGCTAAATGACTTAAATTGTCTAGAAATACAGTAATTCATAAAGAATAGTATATTAAACAGGGCATGTCTAGCCGATGTGAAATGGCTAGCTAGTGTGTGTTTCACACTCGCGTGCAATTGGAGACGTTACCCTCTCTGAGACCAAGAAGTAGTTGTTTCCCTTGCTCTGCAGCCTGGTACTCTACACTGTAGAAGTATGTGACATCATTTTCACATTTTAGTCATTTAGCAGAAACTCTTATCCAGAGATTAATCAGGATTAAGTGCTCAAGGGAACATCGACAGAATTCTCACCTAGTTGGCCTCAGGGATTCAAACCAGCAACCTTTTGGTTACTGGCCCGATGCTCTTGGCCGCTAGGTTACCTACCACCCCATCACCAATGGACCGGGCAGGCTACACTCTCTAACATTTTAGCAGGAGTTTGTTTGCTATGTATTGTGCACCATGGACAATAAATAAATAGTTCAGTGAAACCAATCCAAGTCTCTGACAAAGGGACAGTTTCCTGGACCCAGAGTCTACTCCTGAACTAAACCACACTGTCAATGGAGATTCTCCATTGAGAATATATTTTATTCTAGCACCAGTCTTAATCTGGGTCCTGTATTCCAGCCTTTAGTCTTGTTCCCAACTGCTGTTAGGAGCCAGGTCCTGGGGGCATGGAGCAGTTTGGCATTGCTGGAACTTAGGGTGCATGGAGGTTCATAGGGGAGAGTAGGTCTGACAGGTAGGCTGGTCCGATGACATTTAGAGCCTCTTAAACAAGGAGAATTTTTAAACAAATGTCTTTGAGGGACAGGTAGCCAATGGAGATAAGCAAGTGAATAAAAGGTATGACAATATTTCACAAATGAGCAAATGTTTTACATGTCTGATTTTCATCAACCTCACCCCCCGTTCATTATTACACTAAACTAAGTACACAAAACAAAAATATAAACGCAACATGTAGTGTTGGTCCCACGATTCATTAGCTGAAATATGATCACTTTGACATGATCACTTCAAACTGAAATTTCATTATTTCATACCTGGGATATGAACTCACAACCTCTGGATTTCAAGGTATATAGATTTCTTTTTTGCTTTCTGAAGTCCCATACATGTTCATTACTTATAATACATCTCTGCACTTAGCAGAATTGTGCCATCTGCACTGTTATTTTTGTTATCAGTGTAATGGGTGTGTGTTGGTGGCAGGGAAGTCAGGCACAGACACAAAAAAAATATATATATATATAAAAATATCAAAGTGGGTACAAAACCCGTCGCGCACCAACACATAACTTGCACAAACATACAATCAAACAATCACCGACAAGGACATGAGGGGAAACAGAGGGTTAAATATACAACATGGGATTGGAACCAGGTGTGATGGAAGACAAGACAAAACCAATGGAAAATGGATCAGTGATGGCTAGAAGATCGGTGACGTCGACCACTGAACATCGCTCGAACAAGAAGAGGGGCCGACTTCGGAAGTCGTGACAGTACCCCAGCGCGGCGTCGACACCGACCGACCCAGAGGACAACGCGCAGGGTGATCCGGATGGAGACGGTGGAACTCTCGCAGCATAGAGGGATCCAACACGTCCTCCACCGGAACCCAGCACCAGGTTTCGGGTCGAGAGCCAGACCCGGTCCCCCGGGGCGAACGCCGGGGCCTCACTGCGGTGGTGGTCTGCACCAACTTTCTGGCGCAGCACGGTGCAGCACGGCATGCTGATGGTAGACAGCGGTGGCATCCCATGTCTCCTCCGCGCGCCGGAACCAGTCATCCACCGCAGGAGCCTCGGTCCTGACTCTGATGCCAAGGAGCCAGAACCGGCTAATATGCCAATACACACTGGAAGGGAGAGAGGTTAGTTGAGGAGTGGTGGAGCGAGTTCTGGGCCATCTCTGCCCAGGGCACGAATGCTGCCCACTCTCCCGGCCGGTCCTGGCAATAAGACCTCAGAAACCTACCCACATACTTGTTAACTTTCTCCACCTGCCCGTTATTCTCGGGTGAAAACCTGAGGTAAGGCTGACCGAGACCCCCAGACGTTCCATGAACGCCCTCCAGACCCTCGACATGAACTGGGGACCCCGATCAGACACTATATCCTCAGGCACCCCGTAGGGCCTGAAGAGGTGAGTAAACAGGGCCTCCGCAATCTGTAGGGCCATACGGAGACCAGGCAAAGGGAGAGATGACAGGACTTAGAAAAACGATCCACAACGACCAGGATCGTGGTGTTACCCTGTGAAGGTAGAAGATTGGTTATGAAATCCACCGACAGGTGCGACCACGGCCGTTGTGGAACGGGTAAGGGTTGTAGCTTACCTCTGGGCAGGTGCCTAGGAGCCTTACACTGGGCGCACACCGAGCAGGAGGAAACATAAACCCTCACATCCTTAGCCAAAGTGGGCCACCAGTTCTTCCACTAAGACAGCGCACCGACAGCCAACAACTCCTGGTTCCCAACGTCATAGTTTTGCTCCACCGGGCTGAGCTTCTTTGAGAAGAAGGCACAGGGTGGAGCTTCGGTGGCATACCCGAGCGCTGAGAGAGCACAGCTCATATCCCAGCCTCGGACGCGTCCACCTCCACTATGAACGCCAAAGAGGGATCCGGATGGGCCAGCATGGGAGCCGAGGTTAACAAAGCCCTCAGGTGACTAAAATCCCTGTCCGCCTCAGCTGTCCACTGCAAGTGCACGGGGCCCCCCTTCAGCACTGAAGTAATGAGAGCTGCTACCCTGACCAAAACCCTGGATAAACCTCCGGTAGTAGTTGGCAAATCCTAAGAATCGCTGCACCTCCTTTACCGTGGTGGGAGTCGGCCAATTACGCACGGCTGCAATGCGGTCACACTCCTTCTCCAATCCTGGCGTGGAAATGCGATACCCATCTTCACCCCTGATGTGGAAGCGGTCACCTGCCACTCAACCCTCGGGTGGGTGGTCGAAGACCGCCCGGAAACGGTGATGAATTCCTCAAACTGGTCCAACGCCGCATCTCCCTCTCTCCATATGGCGTTGGCCCACTCCAGGCCTTTCCCGGTGAGGTACGAGACAAGGCCGGACACCCTCTCACGGTCCGATGGAGCTGGGTGGACTGTGGCCAGATAGAAGTTTAATTGAAGGAGGAACCTCTGGCAGTTGGCATCACTCCCGTCGTACTCCCGTGGCAAGGAGAGACGGATGCCACTGGGTTCAAGCGGGAAAGGTGCGCTCAGTGGAGACCCCGGTTGTGCTGGTGGAGGCGCTAGAAGAACTCCCTGTCTCTCCCAGTGGTCCATTGTCTGGACAACACGGTCCATGGCGGCACCAAGATGGTAAAGTATTACTGCATGCTCCTGGACGCGCTCCTCCACCTCTATGGCCGGGGTACCTTCTCCGGCTGACTCCATAGAAGGTTTGGTGATTCTGTAATGGGTGCGTGTTGGTGGCAGGGAAGTCAGGCGCAGGAGAACGAACTTGGTATAAACGGAGTCGTTTAATAAAGGTTAACAAAACTATTAAAAAAAATATATACAGTGGGGCAAAAAAGTATTTAGTCAGCCACCAATTGTGCAAGTTCTCTCACTTAAAAAGATGAGGGAGGCCTGTAATTGTCATCATAGGTACACTTCACCTACGACAGACAAAATGAGAAAAAAAATCCAGAAAATCACATTGTAGGATTTTTTATGAATTTATTTGCAAATTATGGTAGAAAATAAGTATTGTATGGTAAAAGCACTGTGTATGGGGGGGGATGTCCCCAACATTGTCAAAAGACAAATGGCTGTGACTGGACCAGTGGTTTGACTTGATGGGCTTGGCAACAGTAACAAGTGATGTGTAATGAAACTAGGATATACATGCCCTGGGTAAACATGGATAACGTTTCTTTGCTACCATCACATGACGTCCCCGGGAAAAAATGTGAACGAGACAAAACATCCAGAGGAACCATGACACAATGTCTTAAAAACTTAGTTTGAACTGTGACTATCGGACCAAGGCCTTCAGAGGGAACAAAAATATTTCAATAGCCTACTTTGAATCAAACTTAAAAAATCTAGAAATTAACAGACAACATAACATCACTTAATGGGCTGAAATCTGAAGGGAATGGCCAGCAGAGATAGGTAGGATGGGATGAGAGAAACCGAGAGTTGGAATCTGGAACTGGAGATGAGTGAGAGTGACGTTGCTGAGTGAGTGGTAAAATGACGGTAAAAATATAAAACTAAATAAAGACACTAAAAAGGAAGGTTGTTGGTCGGGAGCGAAGGGTGCTGAACCGGTGGCCGTAAGGTTGCTGGTTCAGTTCCCCGAGTTGGCTGGCAGGGGGATTTGTCGATGTGCCCCTGAGCAGGACGCTTGACCCTGCTCGCTCTGGATGGGAGCATCTGCTAAGATGACTAAAATGTAATGCAAATGTTGAGCAGCTTCTCTGCAGGTGGATTGTATATTTTAAAAGTCAACAAAAATACAGAAAATGAAAACACCTGCTGCTGCGGCAGCTGTCGCCAGTGTCACACTACTATAACACACACTAGCAACTAGCGTGGTGAGATTACAGCTTGCTCTTGCCACTGATTCTTTGCTCTTGCACTCTCAGTAGTGATGTGCCTAGACACGTCACTTGTTTATTTTTAAATGGTTCCACCCATTGCAGGTCAAAATGATGTTGATCCATTCCACAATCCTGCTCTAATACAGTTGAATGTCAGGGAAAGGGGATACCAAGTCAGTTGCACAACTTTCCACCTTACCGGCTTGAATCAGCGACCTTTCGGTTACCGGCCCAATGCTCTTAACCTCTAGGCTACCTGCCACCCAGCTTCTGAAGACCTAGGCAATGGCTGGCTGAGCTAGCTCGATTTTTTTTTACACAGAGACCAACAAAGAAAAATCCTGATTGGATATTTTCACTTCACTATTAACCCTGTTCTTTCCAAACTGAACTAAACAAACTGAAGAGATGCAATCAAAAAGATCATTAAAATTATCGAAAAAATGAAATCGAAATTTAAACTAAATCTAAGTAATCGGGGAAGCCCCCAGGATAAAGCGGGAACTAAAACCTCCAGGTGATGATGACACAACGTCCTGACCACTTCCCGCAACCATTTTTCAGCCCAATTCTGAAAACTGTAGAAAACCAGAACTTTCCTAGAAGAGAGCCTTGAGGAACACCATACTTAATTGGTGAATTATAAAGATCAGATACCTAATATGACATAAAACATTCTCAGTGACAATATATGACAAACTTTATGATTTTTTTTATTATCTTTGGGCCACATATTTGTATAGTCAATTATAGCAACTTAAGAAAAACATAATTCAATATTATAAAAATAAACAATCATGTTATGTTTTGGGGTTAAGGCCTCGCACCTGCCTGATATTAACCATCCTAATGCCATACATAAAAGGATTGAAAAGTGGTGGACATACCAGAAAATAAACGAATACAATAGTGTGAAGTATAGCTGGAAGATCTGCAGTTTCATATCTGCTTTGTAGAATCACAAATAACCTGCCAAATAAGAAGTTCAGCATAGAGGCTATATGTGGTGTACAGGTGTTAAATGCTTTCTGTTTCGTCTCTTTAAAAGACTTAACATATTTAGAGGAAATAGCTAAAGAAGGCACAGTTACAAGAACCCATATTACATTTTTGTGTAATATTTGAACAGGCAAGTAGTTGTCACAATACACTCTGTCTATAACATAGACACAAAATTGCAATCGCAATCTCGGGGAGATAATGATGGCGTTGATGAAAAAAGAAAACACCAAGGACAGGTCATATCAATGGACTTTTTCCTGGACCCAGATTAAGTATAGTCCTGGACTAAAATACACTTTCATGGAGAATCCGTCCATTATTCTTGTTTCCAACCACTGGCAGGTATCTTGGTATTGTTGAGGGAGTACCTTGTTAGCTTCAGTCTGAATGAGGGAGGCAACACAACAGTCTGAGGAGATGTCATCGTTGGTAGCCTGGGCCCAGATCTATTTGTGCTATCATTCCAACTCCTTGTCATGTATGGAATGACAAGGGGTGGAATGTTAGCACAAACAGACCGGAACCCAGGCTATATACGTATTAGGGCACTATAGTTTTTCCTGACCATATGATCTAACCAGGGAAAACAGGGAATAACGCAGGACCCTGAGTCCTAGCTATAGTCTAAAACCTAGGCCCAGAGCCTTTCCTGCTTAGGTAACAATTAGGACCGTTATTGACACTCTGGGCTTCCCTAGGCCTACAGTACACTTTCAGAGCCTATCAACCCAGAGGCGATGACAGAAGCTGTGTGTCCCAAATGGCTATATAGTGCACTACCTTTGACCAGAGGCCTCTGATCAATATAGGGAATAGGGAATATTTAGAGAGAATAGAATACAATTTGGGATGCAATCAAGACCAGCCGTTCCTCTCCTGGAGCCCCTCAGGTCTCTACAGGTTAATAGCTGCATTAATTGGTTCCTAGGGAACAAGGCAATATAGTGGACTAATGACCTGGCACCTAATGACTCGATAAACATGTTTATTATGCTCTTGTTATTGGCTTCTGCTGTCCCCATGGTAAAGTATGGATGGAGTAAAACAAATTACTGGTGTTTCACACAATTTTCATTGACAGAACTCCAAAACTTTTGACAGCTTTTTACAGGATGGATAGAGTACATGACAAATGTGTTTCATACATGCAATCCATTATCATTACCCTTGCTGTTTTCTTTTATTCTGTGGGTCAAACATATTTTACAGTAACCCTGGAAAAACAAGATGGGTATGTGGTTGTCCCACCTAGCTATCTCAAGGTGAATGCTCTAACTGTAAGTTGCTATGGACACAAGCGTCTGCTAAATGACATAAAGGTAAATCTGGTCCTCCAATTTATAAATAAAACAAAATACAGTATATACAGTATATTTATCATTATGAATGAATTATCTGGATTTTGTGAGGACAGAATAAGCTATCCAAATTAGGCAACATGTTACTCTTGTGTCCCAGGTAGTTGCCTTTCTGGTATGAAGAATACCAAAGCTAGTCATCTGTCAGATAGCTGGCACACATATATCATGTTACATTGAACAGTTGGCCCTCAGAAAACATGACATGCATCCAGATCTCAGACAGAATACAGTTGGTTTTCATGCTACAGTGTTTCCCTTAATTTCTCTCTCAAAATGTCATACAATCCCCAAGCTTGTATGTACTGTACAGGGCCTATTTTCTGTTAGGATGGATGTAATGGTGCCAGGTGGGCTATAAGGTGGGTTTACCTTTTCCACATTTACTGTACATCAGTTTATCCGCTGTTACATACTTAGATACAGCTGTCAACATAAGTAAGAATTCAAAGTAATGAACTTCAGTTTTTTTGGGGTTATGAAATAAATTAATGTATTACATTTTTTAGGTGCTTTTCATTACACAAGAATAATCTCAAAGTGCATCAAATAAAATATAAACAAAAAAAGCATACAAAATATAGATATAGAACCAAACCTTGAAAGCAAAATCTAGAAGGAAGGGAAGGGAAGGCTCGTAGAGATGAGTCATAAGGCCTACTTTGAAGGCCCCAACAGTCTGAGCAGCCTTGCAATTGTCAGGAAGTGAGTCCCAAAGGCATGGTGCTTGGGAGCAAAAGAAACTGTCCTCTGTTGTGGGTATCCAGGTCCTGGTGGCATGGAGCTGTTTGGCGTGGCTTTAACTTAATGGAGGTTCATAGGGGGACAGTAGGCCTGTCAGGCAAACGAGTCCGATTCCATTTATTTATAAAGTGAATAAAAGGTCAATGACAATATTTCACAAATTAGCAAATGTTTTACATGTCTGATTTTCACCATCCTCACCCCCATTCATTATGGTAACTATAAGTAACAAAACACACAAGTCAACCTCACAAAAATCTAACAATCAGGACAGAAAAGGTCACACTAATGTTTAGCTTATGTTTTAGGGTACAGACCTACAGGTAGTATGTATTTACAAGCCTGTCTGATTTTAGTCATCCTAACGCCATACACAACAGGATTAAAAAGTGGCTGGCACATCAGAAAGTACACTGATAAAATAGTGTGAAGTACAGTTGGAACATTTCTCATAGGCCTATCAAATCTACTCTGGAGCAGATTTAAGAAACAGCCGAAAGAGAAGTTGAGCAGCGAGGCCAGGTGAGGAGTACAGGTGCTGAAAGCTTTCTGTCTGGTCTCAATGGAAGATTTCAAACAAATAGTCAGAATCTTAATATAAGAAAACAAAATAGTAATTAAAGGGATGGCGACAGACAAAACAACACCGTAGAGTCCATAGATGTTATTAACTGTTGTGTCTGAAGTTGAACAAGCAAGTTTCACCAGCAGGTAGTTGTCACAGTACACTTTGTCTATAACGTTCCCACACAATTTCAAACGAATAGTTAAAGACAGTGTTATGATGAATTTTACAAAAGAGTACAACCATATTACACAAACTAAAATACACACCCTGTTGGGTGTCATGACAACATTATACTGTAGTGGATAACATATAGCAAGGTACCTGTCATAGGACATGACTGCTAAATTGCTGAATTCAATAGATCCATATGTGTATATACTAAACATCTGTAGGTAACAGTACACAGTGGAAACTGAATGGGCATCTGAAACCAAATGAATCATAAGAGCAGGAAACAAAGCAGTGCTACCATACAACTCATTCACAAACAAACTGCACAGAAACAGATACATGGGTTCATGAAGGCTCCTCTCCATACATATAACCATGATAAGCACAATGTTCGCAAAGACTATGGAGATGTATAACACAGTTAATATAATCAAATAGAAGTACTTTAAGTGTCCACTGTCACTATATCCAGCTAGCATAAATGATGTGAATTGAGTTGAGTTTTCCATTTTCCTAATAGTACATTGAAATATTTGTAGATATATTTGTCTATCAGGTGAAACTATCAATCTCTTATTGATGTCTCATAAATCCTTAATTCTTAGATTTGCCATCGATGACCAAAACTCTTTGCATTATTGCCACGGTATTACTCTTCAAAGTGTTATATCCCATAGGCATTCCCATGGAAAAACATTGTTACCTGTGGCTGCAATGTACATTGAGTAGTCTATACAGCAAACTTCATTCATCCCTAGTGTAGTTCAATAATATCAATATATTGAATAACAAATACAATTGACGCAATGTCTCAGCTTACCAGCCTTTACTTTACTGTTACACTGACAAACACTCCAATCATAGTGTGTGAATCAAACAGGAGGCAAGTCGTGCAGACCCATACGGTGGTAAAACCCCCTTGCATAAGTCATATATACATCTCCCCACCAGAGACCATGGATCAATCCCTGTGTCCACCTATCTCACTCTTTCTCCCACTTGCCTGTCTCCCCCTCTGATGTCCTTACTGTTTGAATTATAAAAAGTTAAAAATATATATCTAAAACAACAAAACAGGATTTAAGTCTAAAAAAGGATATAAGTCCAGATCACCTAGTATCTTTCTCCAGACTGCCGTGGTGTAGACATAGGCATACTGTACGTTGTGTGTCAGTGGGCTATTCCACATAAACTACTGTCACATCACTGACCTTTTATACCTTTTAAACAAAGAAAAAAACAGTGTACAGCAGTTTGTTTACTCAAACTCTAATGACACCCAGAATAAAATTGTCATGGTGTGGTGCCTCCTGTGGGTAGTTAGGTAAGTGCTCAGGCAATAAGTGCATAAGTGGCTGCTAAATGTTCTCTCTGCCGACATGACAAAAAATGTAAAGAATTTTAGAAAATTTGCTTAAAAACTGCAATATTTTCTCTAGGCCCCATGACAAAATGTGTAGAATTGCAGAATATTACATTTAAAGCTGAGCATTTTTCTCTCCAACATCAAATCCCCCCAAAAAGGCCAGAGCCCGCGCTGGATTGGTGGCACGCATCCCCATTTTCATTAGATCTGTTCATGTTCAAGTTTGGTTATTATATACACATGATGTACGTGGTGTACACAGTGCAACAAAATGCTTACTTGCAGGTTTACCTCTCGACAATGCAACAACAATAGGAAAGTAGTTATTGACTGAATAAAAGAGTACAAGAAAAATAAATTCTCGATGTAAAAAAAATTGGATACAAACTTAGCTAAAATATCTACAAAAAGTCACTCAATTGAATGAAATAGGATATTTACACATGTGTAGGGGAATTGTGCAATAACAAATAGACATTGTGCAGTATTATAAATACAGTAGGAATACAGTAGCAGCAGTCATGGAGTGTGTGTGTGTGTGTGTGTGTGTGTGTGTGTGTGTGTGTGTGTGTGTGTGTGTGTGTGTGTGTGTGTGTGTGTGTGTGTGTGTGTGTGTGTGTGTGTGTGTGTGTGTGTGTGTGTGTGTGTGTGCGAGCCTTTGTGTGAGTGAGTGCACGTGTGTCAAGGTGTAGGGAGTCAGTGCAAAAAACAGTTGTGCCGGGCATCAATCCCGGTTCAAGAGTTCAGTAGTCTGATGGCTTGCGGGTGAAAACTGTCTATGAGCCTGGAGGCCGGGACCCGATGCTCCGGTACCCGCTGAAGGGCTTTGAGGTCGTAAACGGAGCAATTTCCGTAACAGGCAGTGATGCAGAGGGTCAGGACGCTCTCGATGGTGCTGCGATAGAATTTGTAGAGGACCCGAGGGGGAATGCCTAAATTCTTCAGCCACCTGAGAAAGTAGAGGCGCTGTTGCACCTTCTTGACTAGGGCGGTGGTGTTGTAGGTCCATGTGAGGTTCTCTGTGATGTGGACGCTGAGGAACCTGAAGCTGCTGACTTTTTCCACTTCAGTCCCGTCGATGTGGATCGGGGTGTGTCCTCCAAATCAATTAGTTTTGCTGACGTTGAAGGAGAGGTTGTTGTTTTGATACCATACTGCCAGAACTCTGACATCCTCCCTCTAGGCTGACTCGTCATTGTCAGTGATTGGGCTTCTACTCAGGCTGGTCACTAGAAACAGACTTTGATTTTGGATATTTGAGAAGGTCCTGAGGACGTCGATATATGCCTCCCTCGGGGCTCACCAACAAAAACAATGGCACAACACTGGGCTTGAACTCCCAAAGCCCAGAACCAGAGCATTCTGGTAAGACCACTATGCCACAGCAGTTTACAATTCCCTAGCAAGCAGGGGGATTACTTGATGACTAAATGGAAATGGCCATTTTTATTTAATGCTTTCCCCAAACCATAGCTTTAACCTTAACCACTGTGAATTAATACCTAAACTTAACCCTTTGAGTTGTTTCTGTTTTAACCATGTAACCACACGGAATTAGCCCTGTAACCACGTGGAATTAATGAGTAAAAAAAATAGACATTCATCCAATTACTGCATATTCCGAAGTGAAACTATGAGATCTGGTTATACAGGGTTGTCGTCAGCAAACTTGATGATGGAGCTGGTGCTTTGCCATACATTCATAGGCGAACAAGCAGTACAGCAGTGGGCTGAGGACACATCCCTGGAGGTCCCGTGTTGAGAGTCAGAGTGAACGAGGTGTTGTTGCCAATCCTCACAAACTGTGGCCTGCAAGTCAGGAAGTCCAGGATCCAGTTGCAGAGGGTGGTTGAGACAAGCTTGGAGGGAACAATGGTGTTGAATACTGAATGAGCGTCTGCTTAATGATTAAAATATAATCTAATGTAATTATAGTCAATGAACAGCATTCTTACATAGGTGTTCCACTTGTCAAGGTGTGATAAGGCCATGTGAATAGCAATGGAGATGTCATCTTCTGTGGATCTGTTGTCATGGTAGGTAAATTGGAATGGGTCCAGTGTGTCTGGCTACTGGCCTTGATGTGGGCCATGACCAGCTTCTGAGGACGTGGCCAGGAATGTCATCTGGGTCGGAGGCTTTGTGAGTATTCACTCACAAAGCGTTTTCCACAGGTCAGCCTCGGAGTGCAGAAGCACCTAGTTGTCCGGAGCAGAGAAATACCTCTTGGATTGCTCGGTGTTGGTGGCCTGAAAGCGACCATAGAATGTGTTGAGCTTGTCTGGGAGGGAGGTCTCAGTGGGCATCTCACAGCTGGATTTGCCTTTGTAGTCCGGGATGGCCTGTTGTCCTTGCCACATGCGTTGTGTGTCTGAGCTGTCATATTTTGATTCCAATGAGTCTATATTGTCTTTTAGCATCATTAATGGCTTTCCAGAGCTCATACAGGCTTGCCTTGTACACATAATGTGCAGCAGCGTCATCAGGCTTTGCTTTGCTGACGTTGAATGCTGCAGTACTGGCTCGCAGCGTTGCACGGATTCCTCCGTTCATCCAGGGTTTTTGGTTGGGGTATGTCTGGATTTTTTCTGTGGGTACAACATCATCAACACATTTTTTAATTAAACTTGTGACTGAGTTTTATTTATTTAACTAGTTTAAAGAGGATTTTTCCATCACCTGCCACAGTGGCTGGTGGACCAAACATTTAATTGTAGGCCAGGAGATGTTTGTGATATTTAAGGATGTTTTAGTTTTTTCTGGTTAAAGGCAGCTTTGGGGTGTAAGGATTCTTGTTGGCTAATGGTCTCGTACTGTTCACTGAGTGCTACGTGGTGTCGGCGGTATGTACACAGCACTCATGAAAACAAACGTGAATTATCTCGGCAGATAGTGGGGCCGGCAATTCAGCATCATAAACTCCAGATTGGGTGAGCAGGAGCTTGTGATTACTTTCGCATCGCTGCAGTATCGAACGTCTATCAGAAAGCACTTTTCAGTCCAGCTTGGATATCCCTTTTCCTTCCTCTTCGCCGCAGTTTCCTTAAAGCGGTTGATCCAGCTACAGGTAAGCCCGGTATGTGGGAGGCAAAGAAGCATAGTGAGTGAGGGAGAGTTGGAGGGAGAAATTCCCCAAATACAGGTGTGCCAAGCTGGTAGTGTCATACCCAAGAAGCCTTCAGGCTCTAATCGCTGCCAAAGGTGCTTCAATTTATGTAAATGTGATATTTCAGCTTTTATTTATTTTATACATTTGCAAAAATTTCAACAAAAAATAATTTGCTTTGTCAATATGGGTTATTATGTGTAGATTGATGAGGGGGAAAAACAATCTTATAAATTTTAGAATAAAGCTGTAACAAAACAAATGTCAAAAAAGTGAAGGGGTCTGAATACTTTCCGAATGCACTGCACATCTTAACAAAAGCAAAGCACATTGCTTATAAGCAGAGATGGGTTGCCAGGCTGGCACCGTACGAGTTTGACATCAAGTACATCGCTGGTCCCAAAAATGTCATTGCAGATTCCCTGAGCAGAGAGCACTTCATACGACCCAGTGCACTCCACCGCCTGACGAGGTTTCCGTACGAGACATTACTAGCCAAAGCTAATGCTGTGCACACAGACCTAGTGCAAGATGTGTTTCGCTGGTCCACTCATCCCTTTGACAAAGCCTCTAACACCAATGAGTTAGTCATTAGCTGCCAGTCTGCTGTTGCCACCCCAACTGGTGCTTTATAAAGACAGGAAGTTTCTGCTGTTCTTCACTCAAAAAGGCGCTGGGTGGGGGATGTATGTTCTCGTGCACTGCTGTTGCCACAGTGTCCACAGGCTGTGATGCCATCAAAGCAGTCCGATGTTGATGTCCTGCCACAAGACTAACGGATGAGTAAGCAGCGTGATGATGACGTGATGAGCAGAGTGATCTTCTTTGTGGAGCGGGGACGAAGACCGTCACGGAGAGAGCGTCCTCACGTGTTTGTCGAGATTCTGCGTCTTCTCAGAAGTTGGAACAAGTTCACCAAAAAGATGGGTGTATTGAATCACGTTTCAAAGAACATGGTAAAAAAGAGGAAAACATACCTGTATACCAGTCGCCATGAGAGACATAGTGTTAAAACGTGTCCATGATGAAGCTGGCCACCAGGGACAACAGAGAGGAGAGGGATGTCAAGGAGTATGTGTGGTGCTGCAGGAGATGCATCATGAGGAAGACTCCTGATCCGGTGGCCAAAGCTCCACTGGAGAGTATAATCACAACTGAGCCTCTCAAACTATTGTGCATAGACTTTTGGTCTGCAGAAGATTCCACAAACAAGTCCCTGGATGTGCTCGTTGTTACTGACCACTTCACCATATTGGCTCATGCCTTCTTGTGTCCAAACCAGTCTGCCAAGTCTGTGGCTCATCAGTTGTGTAACAACTACTTCTGTGTCTACGGGTTACCTCGTCGTATACACTCAGATCAGGGAGACAACTTGGAGAATACCGAGCTATTGAGCTATTGAGTGTTGCAGGCGTACAGAAGTCCCACACCACGCCATACCATCTGATGGGCAATGGGTCCTGTGAAATGATGAATAGGACATTGGGAAACATAACCTGGGCTCTGCCGACGAGAGAAAAGCACAGATGGCCTCAGGCTCTGAAGTCGCTCACATTTGCATTAGGGATGCGCCGATATGACATTTTTGGCTTATACCGATATCCAATATTTTCCTTGCCAAAAAAAAACAGATACTGATAACCGTGTGGCGAAATCTGCACGGAGCCTTCACCGTGCCGAGGACACGCACAGGAAGCCTGGTGCGAGGAGTTGCCACCGGAGGACTGGTGTGTGAAGGTGGCACAGGATGGACCGGACCGTGAAGGTGTACTGGAGAGCCTGAGAGCAGGACTGGCACAGGACGTGCAAGGCTAGGTAGGTACACAGGAGGCCTAGTGCGTGATGCTGGCACACTCTTCACCAGCCGACTAACACGCACCTCAGGACGAGTATGGAGCGCTGACCCAGGTGCCATCAAATCCCCGACACGCTCCGTCGGGCGAATATCGTATCTAAAGCACCAACCTAGCAACTCCCTCATAACTCTCTCCTCCACTTTCCCCATTAACTCCTTCACAGTCTCTGCTTCACTCACCTCTAACACCGGCTCTGGTTCTGGTCTCCTCCTTGGCTCCTCACGATAAACAGGGGGAGTTGGCTCAGGTCTGAACCCTGACTCTGCCACACTCTCCCTGAGCCCCCTCACAATACATTTTTTGGGGCTGACTCTCGGGCTTCCATCCGCGTCGCTGTGCTGCCTCTTCATACCAGCGCCTTTCCGCTTTCGCCAGGCTTTCTCCAGGCTGTGTCCAGGGTCCTTTTCCGTCCAATATCTCCTCCCACGTCCAGAAGTCCTGTGATCGCTGCTCCTCACGATAAACAGGGGGAGTTGGCTCAGGTTTGAACCCTGACTCTGCCGCACTCTCCCTGAGCCCCCCCCCAAGACATTTTTGGGGCTGACTCTCGGGCTTCCTTCTGCGCCGCCGTGCTCGTCTCTTCGATTCCATTCTCCTATAGCCCTCTTCGCACTGCTCCAGCGAATCCCAGGCAGGCTCCGGCACTCTCTCTGGGTCGACTGCCCACCCGTCTATTTCCTCCCAAGTCGCATATTCCATCCTTGGTTGCTCCTGCTGCCGCTGCCTGTCACCACGCTGCTTGGTCCTGGTGTGGTGGGTGATTCTGTTACGGTTTTCTTCCGTCGAAAGAGAGTCGGACCAAAATGCAACATGGTTAATACGATACATGTTTAATGACGAGAAAAACACGACAATACAAAAACAACAAACGGAACGTGAAAACCTATACAGCCTATCTGGTGACAACTAACACAAAGACAGGAACAATCACCCACGACACACTCAAAGAATATGGTTGCCTAAATCAAATCAAATCAAATCCAATTTTATTTGTCACATACACATGGTTAGCAGATGTTAATGCGAGTGTAGCGAAATGCTTGTGCTTCTAGTTCCGACAATGCAGTAATAACGAACAAGTAATCTAACTAACAATTCCAAAAAAACTACTGTCTTATACACAGTGTAAGGGGATAAGGAATATGTACATAAGGATATATGAATGAGTGATGGTACAAAGCAGCATAGGCAAGATACAGTAGATGATATCGAGTACAGTATAACATATGAGATGAGTATGTAAACAAAGTGGCATAGTTAAAGTGGCTAGTGATACATGTATTACATAAGGATGCAGTCGATGATATAGAGTACAGTATATACATATGCATATGAGATGAATAATGTAGGGTAAGTAACATTATATAAGGTAGCATTGTTTAAAGTGGCTAGTGATATATTTACATAATTTCCCATCAATTCCCATTATTAAAGTGGCTGGAGTTGAGTCAGTGTCATTGACAGTGTGTTGGCAGCAGCCACTCAATGTTAGTGGTGGCTGTTTAACAGTCTGATGGCCTTGAGATAGAAGCTGTTTTTCAGTCTCTCGGTCCCAGCTTTGATGCACCTGTACTGACCTCGCCTTCTGGATGACAGCGGGGTGAACAGGCAGTGGCTCGGGTGGTTGATGTCCTTGATGATCTTTATGGCCTTCCTGTAGCATCGGGTGGTGTAGGTGTCCTGGAGGGCAGGTAGTTTGCCCCCGGTGATGCGTTGTGCAGACCACACTACCCTCTGGATAGCCTTACGGTTGAGGGCGGTGCAGTTGCCATACCAGGCGGTGATACACCCCGCCAGGATGCTCTCGATTGTGCATCTGTTGAAGTTTGTGAGTGCTTTTGGTGACAAGCCGAATTTCTTCAGCCTCCTGAGGTTGAAGAGGCGCTGCTGCGCCTTCTTCATGATGCTGTCTGTGTGAGTGGACCAATTCAGTTTGTCTGTGATGTGTATGCCAAGGAACTTAAAACTTGCTACCCTCTCCACTACTGTTCCATCGATGTGGATAGGGGGTGTTCCCTCTGCTGTTTCCTGAAGTCCACAATCATCTCCTTAGTTTTGTTGACGTTGAGTGTGAGGTTATTTTCCTGACACCAATCAGAGACAACGAGAATCACCTGCTGTAACGGCGTTCTTCGTTTGTCGAAAGAGAGACGGACCGAAATGCAGCGTGGTGGTTATTCATGATCTTTAATGAAGAAATGACGATACATGAAACAACTATACAAAAATAAAGTTCCTCCCCTTCGCGTCCTGGGATAATCCACCCTCGCCGCCGACCATGGCCTAATAGTCCTCACCCAGAACTCCACAGAACTGAGGAGCAGCTCGTGACTGAGGGGCATCTCGGGACTGAGGGGCATCTCGGGACTGAGGGGCAGCTCGGGACTGAGGGGCAGCTCGGGACTGAGGGGCAGCTTGGGACTGAGGGGCATCTCGGGACTAAGGGGCAGCTCGAGACTGAGGGGCAGCTCGGGACTGAGGCAGCTCGGGACTGAGGGGCAGCCCGGAACTGAGGGGCAGCCCGGAACTGAGGGGCAGTCCGGAACTGAGGGGAAGCCCAGTACTGAGAGGAAGCCCAGTACTGAGAGGAAGCCCAGTACTGAGATGAAGCTCAGGTAGGTAGTAGGCTCCGGTAGATCCTGGCTGGCTGGCGGATCTGGAAGATTCAGGTTGACTAGCAGATCTGAAAGATTCTGGTTGACTAGCAGATCTGGAAGATTTCTGGTTGACTAGCAGATCTGGAAGATTCTGGTTGACTAGCAGATCTGGAAGATTCTGGTTGACTAGCAGATCTGGAAGAGACTGGCTGACAGGCTGATCTGGAAGAATCTGGTTGACTGGCAGATTCTGGCTGACTGGTGGATCCTGGCTGACTGGCGGATCCTGGCTGACTGGCGGATCCTGGCCGACTGGCAGATCCTGGCCGACTGGCACTTCGGGCGGATCCTGGCTGACTGGCACTTCTGGCGGATCCTGGAAGACTGGTGGATCCTGGCTGACTGGTGGATCCTGGCAGACTGGCGAATCCTGGCTGACTGGCAGATCCTGGCTGACTGGCGGATCCTGGCCGACTGGCAGATCCTGTCTGACTGGCACTACTGGCAGATCCTGGCCGACTGGCACTTCTGGCGGATCCTGGCTGACTGGCACTTCTGGCGGATCCTGGCAGACTGGTGGATCCAACTGATCCTGACAGACTGGCGGCGCTGGGCAGACTGGCGATGCTGGGCAGACTGGCGACGCTGGTCAGACTGGAGACGCTGGGCAGACAGGCGGCACTGGCGGCGCTGGGCAGACTGGCGGCACTGGCGGCGCTGGGCAGACTGGCGGCTCCTTGCAGACTGACAGCTCCTTGCAGACTGGCAGCTCCTTGCAGACTGGCAGCTCTGGCTGCTTCATGCAGACTGGCAGCTCTGGCTGCTCCATGCAGACTGACAGCTCTGGCTGCTTCATGCAGACTGGCAGCTCTGGCTGCACCATGTAGACTGGCAGATCTGGCTGCTCCATGCAGACTGACAGCTCTGGCTGCGCTGAACAGGCGGGAGACTCCGGCAGCGCTGGAGAGGAGAAAGGCTCTGGCTGCGCTAAACAGGCGGGAGACTCCAGCAGCGCAGGAGAGGAGGAAAGCGCTGGCTGCGCTGAACAGGCGGGAGGCTCCGGCAGCGCAGGAGAGGAGAAAAGCTCTGGCTGCGCTAAACAGGCGGGAGACTCCAGCAGCGCAGGAGAGGAGGAAAGCGCTGGCTGCGCTGAACAGGCGGGAGGCTCCGGCAGCGCAGGAGAGGAGGAAAGCGCTGGCTGCGCTGAACAGGCGAGGCGCACTGAAGGCCTGGTGCGTGGTGCTGGAACTGGTGGTACTGGATCGAGGACATGCACAGGAAGCCTGGTGCGGGGAGCTGCTACCGGAGGACTGGAGTGTGGAGGTGGCACAGGATGGGCTAGACCGTGAAGGCGTACTGGAGATCTTGAGAGCAGTGTTGGCACAGGACGTGCAAGGCTAGGGATGTGCACAGGAGGCCTTGTGCGTGAGGCTGGCACCAACTTCACCAGCCAACTAACACGCACCTCAGGACGAGTATGGAGCGCTAACCCAGGTGCCATCAAATCCCCGACACGTTCCGTCGGGCGAATTCCATGCAAAAAGCACCAACACAGCAACTCCCTCATTTCTCTCTCCTCCAATTTCCCCATTAACTCCTTCACAGTCTCTGTTTCGCTCACCTCCAACACCGGCTCTGGTTCTGGTCTCCTCCTTGGCTCCTCACGATAAACAGGGAGAGTTGGCTCAGGTCTATCTCCTGACTCAGCCACTCTCCCTCTGAGCCCCCCCCCAATACATTTCTTGGGGTGACTTTCGGGTTTCGCTCTGCGCCGCCGTGTCTGTTTCTCCAACTCCATTCGCCTATAGCCCTCTTCGCACTGCTCTAGCGAATCCCAGGCGGGCTCAGGCACTCTCTCTGGGTTGGCCGCCCACCTGTCTATTTCATCCCACGTCGTATACTCCATGCTTCTGCTGTCCATTACGTCCTCATAACAGCGTCTCGTAAGTACCTCCTTTCGCTCCTGTTGTCGCTGCCTGTAACCACGCCACTCGGTCCGTGTGTGGTGGGTGATTCTGTAAAGGCGTTCTTCGTTTGTCGAAAGAGAGTCGGACCGAAATGCAGCGTGGTGGTTATTCATGATCTTTAATGAAGAAATGATGATACATGAAACAACTATACAAAAATACAAAACAACAAACGGAACGTGAAAACCTAATTACAGCCTATCTGGTGAAACTACACAGAGACAGGAACAATCACCCACAAAATACAAAGTGAAACTCAGGCTACCTAAATACGGTTCCCAATCCGAGACAACGAGAATCACCTGACTCAGATTGAGAACCGCCTCAGGCAGCCAAGCCTATACTAGACACACCCCTAATCAACCACAATCCCAATGCCTACAAAAAACCCAATAAGACAATACAATAACCCCATGTCACACCCTGGCCTGAACAAACAACTAAAGAAAACACAAAATACTAAGACCAAGGCGTGACACCTGCCTCTGATTGAGAACCGCCTCAGGCAACCATAGACTTTGCTAGAACACCCCACTAATCCACAATCCCAAAACCTACGGAAAAAAACCATACATAAACACAACACAAAATAAACCCATGTCACACCCTGGCCTGACCAAATAAATATAGAAAACACAAAATACTAAGACCAGGGCGTGACACCCTGATCTGTTTCACCTGTCTTGTGATTGTCTCCACCCCCTTCAGGTGTCGCTTATTATCCCTGGTGTATATATCCTTGTGTTTCCTGTCTCTCTGTGCCAGTTCGTCTTGTATGTTTTTCAAGTCAACCAGCGTTTTTCCCGTAGTCCTGCTTCTATTCTCTTTTGCTAGTCCTCACAGTTTTTGGGAGTTCCAAATCACCCAACACTGCTATTTGTAAGGTTAATTTTAAGTAAATGTTGTGATTTTTTTTTCTCCCATTCCTGAACCTGTGACCAGACAGAAGCTACATAGGGGAAATACCAGAATAAATTATCTAAGCTGTGTTTGAATACTCATACTAACCACACTAACTGTACTCTTTGTGACATGAATTGATTGTATAGTATGCTTATTGGTCGTAGTATGGATATAGTTAGTATCCCAAAAGTTCCCAGATGTCGTACTAAATTCGGTAAAATATGAAGTATACACACAGAGGACACTATTTCCATACTTTAGGGCCCATAATGCATTATTCAGGAAATGGATGTGGCTTCATATTGTTTTCAGATTTGAAGAAAATGACGGAAAATATGCAGCCCAAGACTTCGAGAGCGGATACAAATTCATCGCTTTAACTAATTATGACAAATGTTTAGCAATGTAATAAAGTAATTACTTTTCAAATAAGTTACTTTACACGTTATGTTGGCTGACAATTTGTACGAACCACATAGCATATCATTACAGCAGTATGAATCGTTATGTTAGCTAGCTACCTAATGTTAGTTGGTTACTTATACACCAAACTTGCCAGTATATTAACTATCGGCTAACTACCCAACGTTTATTGACTTGATTATTCCTGTCATTCTTAGCTAAATGGTATAGTCCTTGTGCGTTCTCAATGAACATTCGGGTGCTTTCGTAAATTCGCTCTGGCTATCTACTCCGATTTCAGAGCACTCTCGTCTGAGTGTACCAGAGCGCAGAATAATGAATTTACCCCGTTGAATATGGCCGGTGTCAGTAAACGTCGGCAAAAGAGTGTAATTAAATTGTTGCCAGCAGCACAGTTACAGTCAACAACTATCTGGATAACATAAATGCCTAACTAGCTCTGCTATGGCGAGTAAAATGGTCAGAGTGGTCTCATTTGTGTCTGGTAGCTAGCAAGCTAGCCAATGTTAGCTTGGGTGCTTGACTGCCGTTGTAAGGTCAGAACTCTCAAATCAACTCTACTCTTCGGCCCAAGCATCCAGTGTGCACTCCGAGAGCAAACCGCTCTGAATTTACGAGCACACTCTGGCACTCCAGATTGAATTTAAGAACAACTAGTAATTTGTTAGGCTAACTAGCAAGCAAATTGGTTGCGTAGCAACATCAACTTCCCATAGACAGGTGAAGAGCTAGTTCGCTCAACTGAAAGGATACTGTTTGTTTACAGTATACTAACATTAACTTATAGTATGTAGTATATACTCATTAAGTATGTAGTATACAGTATGTTAGTATGAAATTCGAACACAGCTCTAGTGATTCTGTCTCTTCATAGCTAAATCTACAGAGCTGATTATCTACAGGTATCAGATATGACGGTAAGACCCAGATGCAGACCAAGTCGGATAACCAATAGTTTAATTATCCCAAATAGACAGGTCAAGACAGGCAGGGGTAAATAGTCCAGAGAAGTGAGGGAAAGGTACAGGACGGCAGGCAGGCTCAGGCAGAGGACGGTAATCCAGAAGTTGGGAAAAGGTACAGGATGGCAGGCAGGGTCAGGGGCAAGCAGAGTGGTCAGGCAGGTTAGAGAGATTAAAGTAGATGTCACGTGTCAAAATTTTGATTGATGACCCTATGTGAACCTATGTGAACTCTATGTGAACCCTATGTAGTGATGACGTGTGCATGTCTTCTGGTCAGGCAAGCCTGGTTAGGTGGGGGCTATGGGGTGAGTAAGGGTCCATTTGACAGGCCGTTAATGATTGATGACCCAAGCCTGATTTATGACCCTATGTAATGATTTATGACCCTATGTCATGTAGAAGGGTGCATGCCCAGGGGGGTTGGTGGGGTTGAGTAAGTGACCATGTGTCAGGTCAACCTGTTACTGTTTCTCACGGTTTGGGTTGGTTAAGGCCCCTTATAAAGCCGCTGAACAATTCCTGTTTAAGAGTGCACAAGATCTTAAGAATAACCATGGAATTTGGGATCGGTACCAAAGCAGTGATGACGGTAACAACTGAAACAGGCCTTCGGGTTGCCCATAGAGCAAAGTATCAACCAGCAATATATGATGCGCCAAAAAAACGTTTTTTAAATGTGTATAGAACCCAAATACCGCCAGCAAATGCTCTGACAGATCAAGTGTTGATGTCTAATGGCCAGCAGTGGGGGTATCGGTTTGATTACCTGGCCTGTAGAGTGACCCTCTATACGGTAGATGAAGGAGAAGAATATACAGACCAGACTGTAGGCTTGGAATATGGTGTTGAAGACTGGTCGGTTTTTCGCAAGGTTGTGTGTCCTGAACTGAGCCTTATCACCAAGGGGTATAGTGTGTTCACGGGCCACGAGACCCGTTGGGAAGGTACCCCTGACTCCTCAGGACAAATATTTCACAGGGTGAAAATACAAAGAAAGAATGGCCGACCGTGCGGCAGCGTGGAGTTCTATATCGGCACCGAGGCAATCCGAAACCACAACCTTAGGGGTGGTGGCCTGACTGGGGATACCCGACTGCGTCTGCTTATTCCTTTTAAGAGTTGGGATGTACTGGAATTGAAAATGTTGCAACCGTTGGATGCTCTCTTTGTACAGAGCCAACAGCGTCAGAGCCTTGTTCATTTAAAGAAGTGCATAATATATACGAATCGTAAAGATTACGATGCAAAAGAGCCTCAAGAAGATACAGCGTCAGAAGAAAACTAAGTAAGCGGATGCTTTAACCCCGCCCCCCCAGATACCCAATGGCCTTGTTCTACAATAAAAAGAAAAAAGCAGCCAGTTCTTCATTTCAGCATACACCATGGATCTCCAGACCATCTACGAGGAAGCCACTACGTCATGGGGGCCCGACACTAAAGACTCTATGCCACGAAGCCCTACACTCTACGCACCCCTGGCAAGACCCGTGACACCCCCGACATTTACCCAGCCTGAGGATGTGTTTGATGGGGTGGCCAGTACTATTTTTGTGGATACAATCAAGGCCTCTGTAGCTACACTTTTAAACGTGGTGATTGGCGAATATATACGAGAAAAATGCATCGGCTGTGAGATCAATCATCCCAGCCAGCGTCGTCATCCTTGCCTCTACGACCCTCCTAGATACTACTTTTTCAATCATTTTGAGGAGCTGGTGAAAAGACTGTGGTCCTGCCGTTTTATACCAGCGCTGGTCATCGCCCTGGAGTCTATGGGTATTGCGCCGTCTATCCCTAGAGTTTACGGGGTAACCGAAGCCTTCCTACATGAACTGAAGGAGGCCATCTTCATCCATGAGAAACTCAAAGAAATCCGACACACCCTGGTGGACGACAACAAATACAGGGAAGCTGTGGTGGCTGATGTGATGCTTTTCTGGCTCAATAAATCCCAAGAGACCGAGTGACATTTTGTTTATTTAGAGCTATGGGTAACTATGTGTCTACGATGTTTGAGCGAATAAATACATTTTTTCTTTTGAGAGACCTTACAAATGTTATGCATCAGATTATTGAAAATAAAGTGAACAATGTAAAGTTCTACACAACCCACAATACAGGGGTTATTGTAGAGCGTGTGTTAAAAATGGAGCAAATCATGAAACATGTCCGACATACGGGCGAGAGTTTACAATGGTCACATATGGTATCAAGGCTTGTTGAGGATTCTGAAGAACTAGAAATAACTTTGGCTAAGATTTTACATTATTTGTTTGAACCACCCTTTAATGTGAATGTGTATCATATTTGTTGTTTATATACTTATATATCAGACGTGTGTGTTTTAAAAATTCAGCGAAACAAACCTGTAAATCTAAACAATATATACAGGGTGTTGCATGCTGTGATTGTTGAGAAAACGGGGACTTGTATCTTGCAACAAATCCTGAATTGTCTGTATACGTAATAATTGTTGCATTCTTAAAATAAAAATTCACAAACTGAAATGTTGTCGTTATATGAAAGTGGCTCATTACAGTTATTGTACCTCAGAGAGGCAAGAAGGATGGCTGAGCAGCTGTTGAAAAACATATATTATAATCCCTCTAACCCCGGGTCTTATGGGGGTAAAGAGCGTTTACAGAGAGCTATAGTCGAAGAAACAGGTAGTCTGTTAAGCGATGCTAAAGTGAATGAATGGTTATCAGAGCAAGATGCCTACACTCTACATAAACCTGTAAGAAAACATTTTCCAAGAAATAGAGTTTTTTCTACGCATCCATTATCCCAATTTCAGGCGGATCTATGTGACATGCAGTCCCTTGCCGATAAAAATGATGGAAATCGCTACATGCTAACGGTTATAGATATTTTCTCTAAATTAGCCTATGTAAGGGTGTTAAAAAATAAGAGCGGGGCAGAGGTGACCAGGGCCTTTGAATCGATCTTGAAGGCAGGAGGCGCACCCAAGAAAGTGCAGACGGATGGCGGAAAAGAATTTTTTAATAAAACATTTCAGAAGCTAATGAATAAGTATAATATAGTACATTTTGCTACAGGCTCTGATTTGAAAGCTTCGGTTGTGGAACGCTTTAATAGGACTTTGAAAGAGCGGATGTGGCGCTATTTTACAGCTCACAACACCAACCGATATACAGACATAGTTCAGGATTTAGTAAACGGGTACAACCACAGCTACCATAAGACTATACGTATGAAGCCCTCGGAGGTCTCTTCGGAAAACTCTTTTCAAGTCTTTAAAAATATGTATGGTTTGTTCCCACTTCGCCGTAAGAAAAAAATGACTTTTAAATTCCTAGTGGGTGACTTGGTGCGTATATCAAAGTTGAGGGGTGTTTTCGACAAAAAATACGAACAAGGCTTTAGCTCGGAGTTGTTTACCGTTACCGAATGTCTGCCACGCATTCCGCCGGTCTACAAATTAAAAGATTATGACGGGGATCTTATAGAGGGATCTTTTTATGAGAAGGAATTACAGAAGGTCCAGTTGGGTAAAGACAAAGTCTTTCACGTGGAGGAGATTCTAGATCAGAAGAGAGAAAAGGGTAAAAAATGGTTACTGGTCCGCTGGAAAAACTGGCCTCAAAAGTTCAACAGTTGGGTATTGGAGCAGGATGTGGTGGAGGCAACGGGGCTTAATTTAAACCCCTAGTCATGATAACTAGCGCATCATTCGCGTGTACACAGTTGGGCATCATGGAACACAGCGGCTTCTACCTGACTCTCCCCAGTAATGCGTCGGCACAGATATATCGTAATAATCAGAGTTCGAAGTATACAACCAATTTTCCAAAGCCTATAGAGTTATCAGAGGCTTGGGAAGTAGGTCTCAGCGAGATTACATACCCCCATAGTTGGTATAATATCAAAGCTAAGGACCGTGATTTTTATTGCAAAAGGTTCTCGGAACCTGCGAAACTTATTAAGCTTAAAAAAGGTTTCTATAGAACCGTCGACAGGATCGTCTCAGAGTTGAATGAACACCTAACCCTGAACAAGATGGAAATATTCCTATTCTACAATCCAATCCATAAAAGGATACAAATCTCAGGGCCTGCTAACGGAGGTATAAAGACCAGCGGTAATTTATCCTACATGTTGGGGATGGGTCCCAATAAATGGACGTATGTGAACGATAAATTATTCCCATTCCCTGCGGATATACATGCAGGCTTTTACAACATATTTGTCTATACCGACATCATAACCTATCAAAGGGTCGGAGACAGCTGTGTGCCCCTCCTGCGAACAGTTCATATAGACGGCAAGGATGGGGACATCGTCACTGTCAATTATGACAAGCCGCACTACGTACATGTCAGCAAGAACTATATTGAAAACATTCTGGTTGAGCTTAAAACGGATCAGAACGAAAACATTGAATTTACTTATGGTAAAACGATTGTAAAACTCCACTTTAGACCCACCAAAACCTCTCTACATATATAATAGCTGTATTATATTTATAAACATAATACAAATAAAAGTGTTATGGAGCACCATCAGCTCGACCCTAACCGTTATGTTTCATACTATGTGGATCAAGTGGGTAATGGACTACCAGGATATCATGGAGCGCCGACAATGTATGGTTCGGGGATAGGAGGTATATTCCGTAACCTCTTCAGGATGGTTTTACCGTTTATGAAGAGAGGCTTCAGCATAGCCAAACCACATTTAAAATCAGCGGCTAAAAATATAGTAAGTGAGGTTGTAGCCAATGCTATGACCCGAAGGGCGTCACCAGAGGTGGAGCATCAAGAAGGCTCGGGGCTTATGATATTGTCTCGAAGGCCAAAAAAGAGACCCCCTGGTTTAAGGCGTAGGCCGGCACCTAAAAAGCGGCGGTTAACTGTTAAAAGAACCTCAGTAAGTCAAAGACGGGGTAAAGTGAGGAGGTCTGTACCAAAACAGGCTAAAAGAATACTAGGAAGTATTTTCTAAAAGAATAAGTGACATGGCTCTTTTACATCGAATGTCCTCTGAAGCTATAAAGACAGAACTTGATCTTTTCACGGCACCGTTAACGCAGCATTCAATAGATAGATCCAGTTATGTGGAGATAGCCCCTCTCTCTGCTATTACCGATAATGGGCCTATCGAATTTTTCATACCAGGCCATGGTGACAACTATCTGGACCTCAACAACACCTTGGTGCATTTACGTCTAAAAGTGACCAAAAGAGATGGGTCTAATATTGCAGGCGATGCCAAAGTGAGTCTCATTAATTACCCCTTGGCCACCATTTTCTCCCAAGTTGATGTGACTTTGGGTGAACGCCTAATCAGTCAAAGCAGCGCTACATACCCTTATAGAGCCATCATGGAGTGTTTACTAAACTACTCCGAAGACACTCTCAAAACCCAATTTAGCGCCGGGCTGTTTAGCAAGGATACTGCAGGAGCCTCTATGGAATCGACAGACCCTTCCACCGGTGCAAACAAAGGACTAGCGGCACGAGCTCGCTACTGCGCCGAATCTCGAGAGTTTCATTTGCTAGGCCCTATACACTCTGACATTTTCTTTCAAGAACGGTTACTCTTAAATTCGGTTGATTTAAGATTAAAATTAACCAGGGCCAAGGATGATTTTTGCCTGATGTCTCCCCAAGACGGGGATTTTAGTTTGAAAGTGTTGGGGGCAACCCTTTTTATTAAAAAAGTATCTGTATCTCCGGCCGTGCGCCTGGGTCACTCACATGCTTTGATGAAAGGAAATGCCCTTTACCCTCTCCAAAGAATTACCATGAAAACCTTTAGCATACCTGTGGGCAGTAGAATCTGCAGTCAAGAAAACCTATTTCTAGGCCCTTTACCTAGATATGTGGTTATAGGTCTGGTTGATCACGCCTCTAATACGGGCAGTTTAGATAAAAACCCCTTTAATTTTCAGCACTTCAATGCAGAGTATGTAGCGCTCTGTCAGGACGGACGTCAGGTTCCGGCGAAGGCTTTCCAACCACAATTTAATAACAACATATCTGTGCGAGAATTTTACAATCTATTCCTGGCTACAGGGCGACATCTAAAAGATCTCTCTTTACCTATTGACAGAAATGATTTTGCAGAGGGTTACACATTGTATGCTTTCAATTTATCACCTGATGATGACACCTCAGGAAATCTGTCTGTGGTGTCCCAAGGTAACCTCAGGCTGGAAATGCGTTTCCGTACACCTTTAGCCTGTACAGTTAGCATGATTGTTTACGCATGCTCTGATTCAATCTTGGAAGTGAATGCCCGAAGACAGGTCTTAGTGGATTATTATTAAGGACCTTTGAACAAAGACATGAATACCCAAGAGTTGGACGGGCTCATGAGCCGCTTGATTGGAAAACAATTTTGTGGAGTGTTGGCTTGTGATGAATTACCTATTGAGATATGTCCTGAGAGGCCTGCAATGTTTATTGTCAATACCCATCCTAAACACATGCCTGGTGAACATTGGCTAGCTATGACATTAGAACAGGAAGGTGGACGAAAAATCTCAACTTTTTTTGATTCCTATGGCTTTCCCCCCGGTTTTTCACATTTCCCTAAATCTATTAAAGATTTTTTGACCCTAAACGGTACAAAGATCTACTACAACATCAAACAAGTGCAAGATAACCTTTCCACTACATGCGGTCACCACTGTGTATTTTACCTGTGCCAAAGAGCCCGGGGAGTTTCTTTTGAAGATGTTATGTCTCTTTATAAGGATGATTTAAGAAGTAATGATAACCTTGTATCTTGTTTTGTTAGAAAATATCAAAAGTGTTCAAATGTGTGTCCTTTAAGAACGCGTAATCAAGGCGTATGCTCACGTCATATGTTTCAAGAATGCCACAAATGTTAACTTGCTTATTTTTCAAATAAAAAATTTATTCAATTTAATCATAGTCATTCAAAAGTCATTTTCAAAAGTCTAACCACGCCGAGAGATCGGGTTTAGGAAAAGGTCCTGAGACGTTCATGGGAGTAAATGAGTTAGCATCATCGCTTTCATAGGGGGACGGTGTCGTTGGGGCATCTTTAGGGGTGCTGTATCTCGTTGAAGGCTTTTGTTTTAAAGCTTGAATCTGTTGACGAAGCTTATGGTTGGGTACACCGGAGAGGGGGATGTTGAGGATTGCCAGGGCCTTAAGAAACTGACGCCAGCCGGGAGGCCTTCGGTCATCAGCAACCTTGTGGGCAGCCGTGGTACTTTTAAGCAAGTCCTGCATATGGGACCCCCTAACCACAGAGCCCTGAAGGATAAACTCTCCAGAGTCGTTCCAAGCAGCTATCCCCTTTGAGTCTTTTATCTTGTTCATAATGTATTTAACATTCTTCCTGTTACGTAAAGGCACATGTGTCAGTAGGTCATGCATAACTTTATCTTCAAATGGCATTTGAGCTTCACCCGACATATTATCTCCACTAGGTAAGATCGACGGTACAGGCCTTACAGGGGCATGGCTATCGTTAGGTTCGACATCTGTTAAAGGGTCCGGTAGGGAAAGGGTTAAATGGTTAGTCTCTCTCTCCCCTTGCTTTACCCGAGTCAAATACCTTTGCATTAGGTTTGTGTATTTTTGAATCTTATCATAGGGGTTCAATCCTTTTCGGTTCAAAACATCCTTCATGGCCGTATCCAAATCATTTTCCGCTGTTTGTCTGATATCTTCAGGACCCTGCATTTGTTTTTTAAGTCTATCCAACTCTTGTTGAGGCACCAAGTACATTTTAGTGGCCATCACACCACGTGTTCAACCCCCACGTCTGGCCGCAATAAGGCTGGTGATGAAGGGCACGGCTATACTGAGTAAAGGTAGAAGAAAACCCCCAGACTGTTGTATACTATGTCTTTTCTTTTGAAGACTGGCCCTTTTATTGGCAAAGAGTTTGATCGCTGTCTTTTGTCTCCTTAATTTTTTCAATTGGTTCAGGGTGAGTGGAATGCGTCCTTTGAGAAGATTCAAAGCAATCTCACATAGGGCTAATATGAGATCTGAAGAACAGCGACCCAAGATGGCCTTCCGTTCTTTAGCTGTAGAACCCACTAGCCTTCTCAAGAGGGGGAGGTTTCTTTTTAAACGCAGAGACATAGCGTTTACTTTTTAGGAAGGTATGCAGCAGGCCTCTCCCCCGGAAACAGCCCTGTACGTAGCCTAAGGTGTTCTGGAGTATTTGCTTTTAAATCCACGATTAAATAAGAAAATGGCTCTTTGGTAGCGTCCTCATAGCTCTCCATAAAGTATGATTTCCGTCCAGGGTACATCTGCTGAGCTAGAGTGCTAATTTGCAGTTTGTCTCTAGGATTTTTAAACAATACCATGTAGTTGGCATTCAAGCTAATGGTCCGACTATTTTTACCTTGGTGAAACACATTCTGGACCAAGTAAAGCACGGACAGGTTTCTATGATGAGTATATTGGGTAAAAGCTCGTGCAATTTCAGGGTGTTCGCTACCAGCAAATAGCATATCGTCCAAAACCAGCAGATTATTTACATGTGGGGGGAGAAGTTCATCATCAGACAGAGAATCGGGTATTCCTTCAACAAACTTGATTTTTATTGTCTTCAATAATTCATCATACAGAGGTTGGTAACATGAATAACACCATACAATATTGTCAGGCTTTTGAGATAACACATGTTCAGAATTCTCTAAAATACTTTTTACAAAAAAAGTTTTACCACTGTTTGAAGGGCCTGCAATTAATGCTGAAAAGGCAATTGTAGACGGGGGTCAAAACCCTCGACAGCAGTCATAATATCTTAAGCTTTAAGACACACTGGGGCTTGTAGCATAAGTCAGTAGCCAAAGGGCAATGTGGTACCGTCAGGCAATAGCTGTCTCTTGTCATAGACTACCCTGAATCTTTTAGTGAGTGGTGCGTTTCTTAGATGGAACCCCTTTTTATCCCTCACTATTTTGTTGTAGGAGCTCAAAATCTCCAAGTCACTATTCTTGTCCTTTACGAACCCCTCGACCAAGCGCGTGATTGATTCCAAGTTTACACGCGGTGCATGTTCATAGTTTTGAGTCACGCCTTTGGCTTTCAACACCACGTGATTGGCTTTAGTCCTAAAAGCATAGCTTTTTGGACCACATGAGGACCATTCTGTAATATGGTCACCCTCTTCGAGTTCACTCGTTAAACCCCCAAGATAGTTGCTAAGTGGGGGGGTCCAATCCCCCGGTTTGCTTACATAGACCACAGAGTCTGTGTCGTGGTAAAGAACCCGCCTCTGAAGCTGTTCCATGAGGGTGTACAGTTCAAGGCGGCCATAGGCTGTGGTAAATGCTGCAAGAAACACATTTACATTACCCGGGGGTAGAACCCACTTTTGGTGGCGCCTCCATTGCACCAAGGCAATGTCTTGACTCAAGAAGGAAAAATGTGAAATTTCGTATTGGTCCGAAAAAACAAATTCCAAAAATTCTTCGGGGTCTTTAATGATCGAAGTTGTTAGCATATTGCATCTCTGCGCTAATTTCCCCCAAAGGGAGTTCAAGTACAATTTCGACACATTTCTTTTGGTTTTGTTGACCTCTATTCTGTCAGGGTCAAGAAGTATGCCTTCTCTGTCATGGTAGTCTTGAATGTACTGGTCTTTACTTTCTTGATCTGTGACCGATGCAGGATAGCCTGAAGCCATCTGCTTGCATCTCAAGAAGGTTTTGATGTACTCTTTAAAAAGTGTGTCTGATTTCCTGGAAAAGTTCCACACTTCAAAGATTTTGGCCACACGATACCCCTTCTCTAAAGCCTTAGAGAATTCTACAGTGACCCATACACCGGTCAGGGCTCTTTCTTGATCTGTGTGATCACAGGGGTTTTCCTGGTTGTGGTTTTCACAGCATGTGCGACAAAGGGGAAAGAAAAGTTTTCCTTTAGGACCCTTGTAAGGCAACACAGGTATAAACAGCCCCCTAGGAGGGTAGACAGTCGCTTTGATTAAACCAAAATAATTTTGGGGTTCGTCAAAGTCGCTGTGAATAATTTCAGGATGCCCTATAGGATAGAATGAGGAACTCATTACATGAGGATATAGGGATGTAAAATCTACATAGCCTATTGTCTCGTCGGGTTGAGCTACATAACGCAATGTCAAAGCATTGGTCCGGCCTCCAAACAAGGCCTGTCGCGGTTCCAGGGGCTCTGGAGGGTCATAATGGGTAAGGAAGGCCTTAACACTAGGATCTGCCTTTTTGAGGGCTGTCCATTCGTGCTCCCACAAAACCACAACTTTTAACCCGTAAGTAGCCTTTAAAGAATTCAGTTTGTCTTGAAACTCTTGGTACATTTCCCCAAAAGTCTTTTGGGTTAGGACACACAAGGCCTGGGGGACAAAGCATAATTTACAACCGTGGAAGAAACAACCGTTGTACTCATACACTGTCTCAACCCCGTCAATCTGTGTGTATCCATCTACATGGTAAGGCCCAAAAGCCTTCCCCCCCCGATTCAAAGCATGTTGGATAAAAATATCTTTATCCTGGGCCAAGTACTCCAACCATTGAATGGAACCACTAGAGTAGGCCTTGAATTGGCGTCGGTAGTTGTCTGGCGATGGGATAGCTATAGATTCAGGAGTTAGATAGTGTGTACGATAGGTTTTCATGCACGCTGATGCAATAGTTGTACAGCTCCAGGGGTCAATGCCCGCATCTTTGATTACCTCTTCTCTGAATCTGAGGCATCCTTCACGAAGTATAACAACGTCATTGTCACAGTATGATTCCATCTCTTTATGGAAATCAAAAGTGCCATGTCTTACGGTCTCGTACCATGTCATGAATCTCTCACGCTCTTTGGGAGACATTTGATCACACCCGTACATTTCGGGGGCTGGATAAGATCCTATATAATGTAGATTCTCCTCAGATGTGAAGAAATGAGGGAAATAGCCTTTGACAGAGTTTTCAAAACCCAAGGCCTCTGGCATTTGAGCCAATCTCATGGGTAAGAAGCTTAAGCTGTCAATGTATCTCTGTTTGAAGGCGGGGTCAACAAAGCATAATATTTTACTCCCTTGAGCTATGACACTGGGGGCCACGCCTTGCTGTATCAAAGGGTTCAGAAGCAGATAGGCGTCATAGGCCCTAGCATTGTGAGCTATAAACGTGAAGTTTCTGTACTGGGGCTTTTCTAAAATGTTTTAGAAAGAGCCGGGCACAATTGGGTCCCTCGGCCGACCATTTTTCACCCTTGAAAGTCATGGTTGACACAAAATAGGCAAATGAACCCCTGATTGCTGATTTGTCTCAAAATCATAAAACACATATTTCTCTGTATGTTCATCTTCAGCCAAGGGCTGAATGTAACACTCATGTGTTACTTCTTGAACCGCTTCCGCGTCTCTGCTTTTCAAAGGACCTTTACAGATTGGGCAGTGTATAATTCCACAAACATGAGGTTTAGGGCTATCTATTTTAAGGTTGTAATTGCAATGACATTTTGGACATTTCTTGTTAATGTCACAACTGCTTACAGATTTACATGCCTTGGGATGCCATGTTCAGTTTTTGTTTTCGTAACAGTAGGGCCGAACGACATGTGCGGTGACAATCCGCACATGGGGTCAAGTTAGCGGCTGCATAGGGCAATGTTTATCCAGACATACTGAACAGTTGTAACGGCACGAGTGCCCCCCCATGCGTGTGTAGCCGGTATGACAGGCTGGACAGACATATGGCGCGCCTT
>NW_022264009.1:0-37477 GCF_002021735.2 Oncorhynchus kisutch
GTTTCCATCCACCATGTGGATTATTGAATACATAGATTGAATTTTGCTTCGAGTCCCCTGTGTTCTATTAGGTTCTCCTACAGGATCCAGGTCAATCTGTTCTACTTGTGTATCTGTGAGACGTATTGACATGTTGAAATCACAGAGCTGTCTGTCTGAACTACTGGCACACAGCTCGGACCACCACCCACGCCTACCCCACGAGACATGCCACCAGAGGTCTGTCTGAACTACTGGCACACAGCTCGGACCCCCACGCCTACCCCCACGAGACATGCCACCAGAGGTCTGTCTGAACTACTGGCACACAGCTCGGACACCCCACGCCTACCCCCACGAGACATGCCACCAGAGGTCTGTCTGAACTACTGGCACACAGCTCGGACACCCCACATACCCCCACGAGACATGCCACCAGAGGTCTGTATGAACTACTGGCACACAGCTCGGACACCCCACGCGTACCCCACGAGACATGCCACCAGAGGTCTGTCTGAACTACTGGCACACAGCTCGGACACCCCACGCATACCCCCACGAGACATGCCACCAGAGGTCTGTCTGAACTACTGGCACACAGCTCGGACACCCCACGCATACCCCCACGAGACATGCCACCAGAGGTCTGTCTGAACTACTGGCACACAGCTCGGACACCCCACGCGTACCCACAAGACATGCCACCAGAGGTCTGTCTGAACTACTGGCACACGGCTCGGACACCCCACGCATACCCCCACGAGACATGCCACCAGAGGTCTGTCTGAACTACTGGCACACAGCTCGGACACCCCACGCATACCCCCACGAGACATCCACCAGAGGTCTGTCTGAACTACTGGCACACAGCTCGGACACCCCACGCCTACCCCCACGAGACATGCCACCAGAGGTCTCTTCACAGTCCCCAAGTCCAGAACAGACTATGGGAGGCGCACAGTACTACATAGAGCCATGACTACATGGAACTCTATTCCACAGTACTACATAGAGCCATGACTACATGGAACTCTATTCCACAGTACTACATAGAGCCATGACTACATGGAACTCTATTCCACAGTACTACATAGAGCCATAACTACATGGAACTCTATTCCACAGTACTACATAGAGCCATGACTACATGGAACTCTATTCCACAGTACTACATAGAGCCATGACTACATGGAACTCTATTCCACAGTACTACATAGAGCCATGACTACATGGAACACTATTCCACAGTACTACATAGAGCCATGACTACATGGAACTCTATTCCACAGTACTACATAGAGCCATGACTACATGGAACTCTATTCCACAGTACTGCATGGAACTCTATTCCACAGTACTACATAGAGCCATGACTACATGGAACTCTATTCCACAGTACTACATAGAGCCATGACTACATGGAACTCTATTCCACAGTACTACCTAGAGCCATGACTACATGGAACTCTATTCCACAGTACTACATAGAGCCATGACTACATGGAACTCTATTCCACAGTACTACATAGAGCCATGACTACATGGAACTCTATTCCACAGTACTACTAGAGCCATGACTACATGGAACTCTATTCCACAGTACTACATAGAGCCATGACTACATGGAACTCTATTCCACAGTACTACATAGAGCCATGACTACATGGAACTCTATTCCACAGTACTACATAGAGCCATAACTACATGGAACTCTATTCCACAGTACTACATAGAGCAATGACTACATGGAACTCTAGGCACATGCATACACACACACTATACACACACACTATACACACACACTGTCACGTTCTTCAAAATCGAACCCAGAAGCAGACCAGGACAAGGAGAGTAGGAAGAAGGTGAGTATCTATTTACAAGTGAATGTGAATGGGTAATTATATCCAGGTGGCGTAGCGGGCAGCGGTGGTGAGTTGATGGGAGTAAATAGGTGGATCCAATGGGGAAGCGGAATCCTCCGACGACCAGGCGGGAATGGGGTAAATGATCCGGGTGAGTAACTGAAGACAGAACAAACGGAGGTAAGTTTAAGGCAAGCAAGACGTACAAAACAACAAAACAAATTCTATCCAACTTGAGGCTGATACTATGGCACAACATACTGTTCATGGCTAACGATCCGGCAGGGAATGGTTGTCAGGTCCGGGCTTATGAAGAGGAGAGATGATGATCAGGACCAGGTGTGCAGATAGCTGATGGGATACAGGTGCGGGTAATCAGAACTCCCAACTGGCTACATTGCCCGGCAACCAGACAAGGTGCGTTCCAGGTAACATGGTAACATGGTAACATATACACTATAAACACACATGGTAACACACACACTATACACACACATGGTAACACACACACTATACACACACACACACACAGACACACATGATAACATACACACTATACACACACATGATAACATACACACTACACACACACATGATAACACACACACTATACACACACATGATAACACACACACTATACACACACACGATAACATACACACTACACACACACATGATAACATATACACTATACACACACATGATAACACACACTATACACACACATGGTAACACACACACTATACACACACATGGTAACATACACACTATACACACACATGGTAACACACACACTATACACACACATGGTAACATACACACTATACACACACATACACATGGATTTTGTGTTGTAGATGTGTGGTAGTGGAGTAGGGCTCTGAGGGTACACACTCAGTGTGTTGTAGATGTGTGGTAGTAGAGTAGGGCTCTGAGGGCACACACTTAGTGTGTTGTAGATGTGTGGTAGTAGAGTAGGGCCCTGAGGGAACACACTTAGTGTGTTGTAGATGTGTGGTAGTGGAGTAGGGCTCTGAGGGAACACACTTAGTGTGTTGTAGATGTGTGGTAGTGGAGTAGGGCTCTGAGGGAACACACTTAGTGTGTTGTAGATGTGTGGTAGTAGAGTAGGGCCCTGAGGGAACACACTTAGTGTGTTGTAGATGTGTGGTAGTAGAGTAGGGCTCTGAGGGAACACACTCAGTGTGTTGTAGATGTGTGGTAGTAGAGTAGGGCCCTGAGGGAACACACTTAGTGTGTTGTAGATGTGTGGTAGTAGAGTAGGGCCCTGAGGGAACACACTCAGTGTGTTGTAGATGTGTGGTAGTGGAGTAGGGCCCTGAGGGCACACACTTAGTGTGTTGTAGATGTGTGGTAGTAGAGTAGGGCCCTGAGGGAACACACTTAGTGTGTTGTAGATGTGTGGTAGTGGAGTAGGGCTCTGAGGGTACACACTTAGTGTGTTGTAGATGTGTGGTAGTAGAGTAGGGCTCTGAGGGCACACACTTAGTGTGTTGTAGATGTGTGGTAGTAGAGTAGGGCTCTGAGGGCACACACTTAGTGTGTTGTAGATGTGTGGTAGTGGAGTAGGGCTCTGAGGGCACACACTTAGTGTGTTGTAGATGTGTGGTAGTAGAGTAGGGCTCTGAGGGCACACACTTAGTGTGTTGTAGATGTGTGGTAGTGGAGTAGGGCTCTGAGGGAACACACTTAGTGTGTTGTAGATGTGTGGTAGTGGAGTAGGGCTCTGAGGGAACACACTTAGTGTGTTGTAGATGTGTGGTAGTGGAGTAGGGCCCTGAGGGAACACACTTAGTGTGTTGTAGATGTGTGGTAGTGGAGTAGGGCCCTGAGGGAACACACTTAGTGTGTTGTAGATGTGTGGTAGTGGAGTAGGGCTCTGAGGGAACACACTTAGTGTGTTGTAGATGTGTGGTAGTAGAGTAGCGCCCTGAGGGAACACACTTAGTGTGTTGTAGATGTGTGGTAGTAGAGTAGGGCCCTGAGGGAACACACTTAGTGTGTTGTAGATGTGTGGTAGTAGAGTAGGGCTCTGAGGGCACACACTTAGTGTGTTGTAGATGTGTGGTAGTAGAGTAGGGCTCTGAGGGAACACACTTAGTGTGTTGTAGATGTGTGGTAGTAGAGTAGGGCTCTGAGGGCACACACTTAGTGTGTTGTAGATGTGTGGTAGTAGAGTAGGGCTCTGAGGGAACACACTTAGTGTGTTGTAGATGTGTGGTAGTGGAGTAGGGCTCTGAGGGAACACACTTAGTGTGTTGTAGATGTGTGGTAGTAGAGTAGGGCCCTGAGGGCACACACTTAGTGTGTTGTAGATGTGTGGTAGTAGAGTAGGGCTCTGAGGGCACACACTTAGTGTGTTGTAGATGTGTGGTAGTAGAGTAGGGCTCTGAGGGCACACACTTAGTGTGTTGTAGATGTGTGGTAGTAGAGTAGGGCTCTGAGGGCACACACTTAGTGTGTTGTAGATGTGTGGTAGTGGAGTAGGGCTCTGAGGGCACACACTTAGTGTGTTGTAGATGTGTGGTAGTAGAGTAGGGCTCTGAGGGCACACACTTAGTGTGTTGTAGATGTGTTGTAGTAGAGTAGGGCCCTGAGGGAACACACTTAGTGTGTTGTAGATGTGTGGTAGTAGAGTAGGGCCCTGAGGGAACACACTTAGTGTGTTGTAGATGTGTGGTAGTAGAGTAGGGCCCTGAGGGAACACACTTAGTGTGTTGTAGATGTGTGGTAGTAGAGTAGGGCCCTGAGGGAACACACTTAGTGTGTTGTAGATGTGTGGTAGTAGAGTAGGGCCCTGAGGGAACACACTTAGTGTGTTGTAGATGTGTGGTAGTAGAGTAGGGCTCTGAGGGCACACACTTAGTGTGTTGTAGATGTGTGGTAGTAGAGTAGGGCCCTGAGGGAACACACTTAGTGTGTTGTAGATGTGTGGTAGTAGAGTAGGGCCCTGAGGGAACACACTTAGTGTGTTGTAGATGTGTGGTAGTAGAGTAGGGCCCTGAGGGAACACACTTAGTGTGTTGTAGATGTGTGGTAGTAGAGTAGGGCCCTGAGGGAACACACTTAGTGTGTTGTAGATGTGTGGTAGTAGAGTAGGGCCCTGAGGGAACACACTTAGTGTGCTGTGTAAATCTGTTATGAATGTATTGTAATGTTTAAAATTGTGTTGCTGCCTTCATTTGGCTGGACCCCAATTAAACTGGCTTCTGCCTTTATTTTATAAAAGAAATATAAGATACAAAATGAATTGTCTTGTCTTTGGATCTCCTACAGGACACAGGTCAATTAGGTTTCCTAAAGATGTCAGAATCACAGTGACAGTCATGTTGGGTTATTGTCAGATATCAACAGGAGGAAAGTATTACTTATAGTCAGTACAGCGGGTAATGAGGTAGATTGTTGTCACCAGTGGGTAATGAGGTAGGATGTTGTCGCCAACGGGTAATGAGGTAGGATGTTGTCACCAGTGGGTAATGAGGTAGGATGTTGTCACAGCGGGTAATGAGGTAGGATGTTGTCACCAGTGGGTAAAGAGGTAGGATGTTGTCACTAGTGGGTAATGAGGTAGGATGTTGTCACCAGTGGGTAATGAGGTAGGATGTTGTCACCGTGGGTAATGAGGTAGGATGTTGTCACTAGTGGGTAATGAGGTAGGATGTTGTCACTAGTGGGTAATGAGGTAGGATGTTGTCACCAGTGGGTAATGAGGTAGGATGTTGTCACCAGTGGGTAATGATGTAGGATGTTGTCACAGTGGGTAATGAGGTAGGATGTTGTCACCAACGGGTAATGAGGTAGGATGTTGTCACCAGTGGATAATAAGGTAGGATGTTGTCACCAACGGGTAATGAGGTAGGATGTTGTCACCAGTGGATAATGAGGTAGGATGTTGTCACCAGTGGGTAATGAGGTAGGATGTTGTCACCAGTGGGTAATGAGGTAGGATGTTGTCACAGTGGGGTAATGAGGTAGGATGTTGTCACAGTGGTAATGAGTAGGATTGTTGTCACCAGTGGGTAAAGAGTAGGATGTTGTCACTAGTGGGTAATGAGGTAGGATGTTTGTCACAGTGGGTAATGAGGTAGGATGTTGTCACAGTGGGTAATGAGGTAGGATGTTGTCACTAGTGGGTAATGAGGTAGGATGTTGTCACTAGTGGGTAATGAGGTAGGATGTTGTCACCAGTGGGTAATGAGGTAGGATGTTGTCACCAGTGGGTAATGATGTAGGATGTTGTCACAGTGGGTAATGAGGTAGGATGTTGTCACCAACGGGTAATGAGGTAGGATGTTGTCACCAGTGGATAATAAGGTAGGATGTTGTCACCAACGGGTAATGAGGTAGGATGTTGTCACCAGTGGATAATGAGGTAGGATGTTGTCACCAGTGGGTAATGAGGTAGGATGTTGTCACCAGTGGGTAATGAGGTAGGATGTTGTCACAGTGGGTAATGAGGTAGGATGTTGTCACAGTGGGTAATGAGGTAGGATGTTGTCACAGTGGGTAATGAGGTAGGATGTTGTCACAGTGGGTAATGAGGTAGGATGTTGTCACAGTGGGTAATGAGGTAGGATGTTGTCACAGTGGGTAATGAGGTAGGATGTTGCCACCAGCAGGTAATGAGGTAGGATGTTGTCACCAGTGGGTAATGAGGTAGGATGTTGTCACCAGCGGGTAATGAGGTAGGATGTTGCCACCAGTGGGTAATGAGGTAGGATGTTGTCACCAGTGGGTAATGAGGTAGGATGACGCCACCAGCGGGTATTGAGGTAGGATGTTGTCACCAGCAGGTAATGTAGTAGAAAACACAATAGCCTGGATCCCTTTAAGTGAGTAGAACACATGACAGACATGTGACATTTGAACACTAGCAATGACATCAGACCTAACACAATCTGTGTCACACACACACACACACACACACACACACACACACACACACACACACACACACACACACACACACACACACAACACACAAACACACAACACACACACACACACACATTTACGAACACCGCACACGAGACTACGAACAAACAACATATATATATCTTTTTTTGAGGGGGAGGGATAAATACATTTTTAAAAAGCCCCAAGTCAGACACAGAAAGGAGCCAATGCATGAAAATAATTGGAGCCCAAGGGGTAATATTTGTTCTCTCCTGAATAATAATTATGTGTACGGTCTTTGTGAGCTAACAGAGAGAGAGGAGAAATCCAACATTATGTATCCGTCAATAACCATTTGCTGTGGGTCTGTGGAGGCAAGGGGTCTGTGTCCCAAAATGGCACACTATTCCCTACATAGTACACTACTTGAGACCACAACGGTAGTTGTGCTATATAAGAAATAGGGTCCCATTTGGGGTGGAAGCCAGGGGGGAAGCCAGGGGGGAAGCCAAGGAAGAAGCCAGGGCGGAAGCCAGGGAGGAAGCCAGGGGGAAGCCAGGGGGGAAGCCAGGTAGGAAGCCAGGGGGGAAGCCAGGGGGAAGCCAGGGAGGAAGCAGGGGGGAAGCCAAGGGGGAAAGCCGGGGGGGAAGCCAGGGAGGGAAGCCAGGGAGGAAGCCAGGGGGGAAGCCAGGGGGGAAGCCAGGGAGGAAGCCAGGGGGAAGCCGGGGGGGAAGTCAGGGGGGAAGCCAGGGGGGAAGCCAGGGAGGAAGCCAGGGGGGAATCCAGGAGGGAAGGCAGTCCGTATTTCATGTCTCTGGACTCAATTGTTTAACAAGCATCGTAATACACTATATATATACAGCAGTATGAGGACACACCCTTCATCACTATATATACAGGACACCCCTTCATCCACTATATATACAGGACACCCCATTCATCCACTATATATACAGGACACCCCTTCATCCACTATATATACAGGACACCCCTTCATCCACTATATATACAGCAGTATGAGGACACCCCTTCATCCACTATATATACAGCAGTATGAGGACACCCCTTCATCCACTATATATACAGCAGTATGAGGACACCCCTTCATCCACTATATATACAGCAGTATGAGGACACCCTTCATCCCACTATATATACAGCAGTATGAGGACACCCCTTCATCCACTATATATACACAGTATGAGGACAACCCCTTCATCCACTATATATACAGCAGTATGAGGACACCCCTTCATCCACTATATATACAGCAGTATGTGGACACCCCTTCATCCACTATATATACAGCAGTATGTGGACACCCCTTCATCCACTATATATAACAGGACACCCCTTCATCACTCTATATACAGCAGTATGTGACACCCCTTCATCCACTATATATACAGCAGATGAGGACACCCCTTCATCCACTATATATACAGGCAGTATGAGGACACCCCTACATCCACTATATATACAGCAGTATGGACACCCTTCATCCACTATATATACAGGACACCCCTTCATCCACTATATATAACAGCAGTATGAGGAACCCCCTTCATCCACTATATATACAACAGTATGAGGACACCCCTTCATCCACTATATATACAGGACACCCCTTCATCCACTATATATACAGGACACCCCTTCATCCACTATATATACAGGACACCCCCTTTCATCCACTATATATACCAGCAGTATGTGGACCACCCCTTCATCCACTATATATACAGCAGTATGAGGAACACCTCTCATCCACTATATATACAGCAGTATGAGGACACCCCTTCATCCACTATATACAGCAGTATGTGGACACCCTTCATCCACTATATATACAGGCACCCTTCATCCCGACTATATACAGCAGTAGGTGGACACCCCTTCATCCACTATATATACAGGACACCCCTTCATCCACTATATATACAGCAGTATGAGCACACCCCTTCATCCACTATATATACAGGACACCCCTTCATCCACTATATATACAGGACACCCCTTCATCCATATATATACAGCAGTATGAGGACACCCCTTCATCCACTATATATACAGCAGTATGTGGACACCCCTTCATCCACTATATATACAGCAGTATGAGGACACCCCTTCATCCACTATATATACAGCAGTATGTGGACACCCCTTCATCCACACTATATTACCAGGACCACCCCTTCATCCCTATATATACAGCAGTATGTGGACACCCCTTCATCCACTATATATACAGCAGTATGAGGACACCCCTTCATCCACTATATAATACAGCAGTATGAGGACACCCCTTCATCCACTATATATACAGCAGTATGTGGACACCCTTCATCCACTATATATACAGCAGTATGTGGACACCCCTTCATCCACTATATATACAGGACACCCCTTCAATCCACTATATATACAGCAGTATGTGGACACCCCTTCATCCACTATATATACAGCAGTATGAGGACACCCCTTCATCCACTATATATACAGCAGTATGAGGACACCCCTACATCCACTATATATACAAGCAGTATGGACACCCCTTCATCCACTATATATACAGGACACCCCTTCATCCACTATATATACAGCAGTATGAGGACACCCCTTCATCCACTATATATACAACAGTATGAGGACACCCCTTCATCCACTATATATACAGGACACCCTTCATCCACTATATATACAGGACACCCCTTCATCCACTATATATACAGGACACCCCTTCATCCACTATATATACAGCAGTATGTGGACACCCCTTCATCCACTATATATACAGCAAGTATGAGGACACCTCTTCATCCACTATATATACAGCAGTATGAGGACACCCCTTCATCCACTATATATACAGCAGTATGTGGACACCCCTTCATCCACTATATATACAGGACACCCCTTCATCCACTATATATACAGCAGTATGTGGACACCCCTTCATCCACTATATATACAGGACAACCCCTTCATCCACTATATATACAGCAGTATGAGCACACCCCTTCATCCACTATATATACAGGACACCCCTTCATCCACTATATATACAGGACACCCCTTCATCCAATATATATACAGCAGTATGAGGACACCCCTTCATCCACTATATATACAGCAGTATGTGGACAACCCCTTCATCCACTATATATACAGCAGTATGAGGACACCCCTTCATCCACTATATATACAGCAGTATGTGGACACCCCTTCATCCACTATATATACAGGACACCCCTTCATCCACTATATATACAGCAGTATGTGGACACCCCTTCATCCACTATATATACAGGACACCCCTTCATCCACTATATATACAGCAGTATGAGGACACCCCTTCATCCACTATATATACAGCAGTATGAGGACACCCCTTCATCCACTATATATACAGCAGTATGTGGACACCCCTTCATCCACTATATATACAGCAGTATGAGGACACCCCTACATCCACTATATATACAGCAGTATGGACACCCCTTCATCCACTATATATACAGCAGTATGAGCACACCCCTTCATCCACTATATATACAGGACACCCCTTCATCCACTATATATACAGTAGTATGAGGACACCCCTTCATCCACTATATATACAGCAGTATGAGGACACCCCTACATCCACTATATATACAGCAGTATGAGGACACCCCTTCATCCACTATATATACAGCAGTATGAGGACACCCCTACATTCACTATATATAGTGACAATCATATAACAGATACACACATAACACAACGAGTTGGATAAAATAACAGTCATCGTGCAAATAAATAGACTAAAATACTATATACCTGTAGATAGGCGGTGGAAACCCGAAAGTCCGGGTAGCCGTTTGAATAAACTGTTTGGCAGACATTGCTTAGAAGCTTAAAAGCTGTTCGGAAGCCTTAGAAGCTGTTCAGAATCCTTAGAAGCTGTTCAGAATCCTTAGAAGCTGTTCAGAAGCCTTAGAAGCTGTTCAGAAGCCTTAGAAGCTGTTCAGAAGCCTTGGAAGCTGTTCAGAAGCCTTAGAAGCTGTTCAGAAGCCTTATAAGCTGTTCAGAAGCCTTAAAAGCTGTTCAGAAGCCTTAGAAGCTGTTCAGAAGCCTTGGAAGCTGTTCAGAAGCCTTAGAAGCTGTTCAGAAGCCTTAGAAGCTGTTCAGAAGCCTTAGAAGCTGTTCAGAAGCCTTGGAAGCTGTTCAGAAGCCTTAGAAGCTGTTAAGAAGCCGTAGAAGCTGTTCGGAAGCCTTAGAAGCTGTTAAGAAGCCTTAGAAGCTGTTCAGAATCCTTAGAAGCTGTTCAGAAGCCTTGGAAGCTGTTCAGAAGCCTTAGAAGCTGTTCATGAGCCTTAAATGCTGTTCAGGAGCCTTAGAAGCTGTTCAGAAGCCTTAGAAGCTGTTCAGAAGCCTTAGAAGCTGTTCAGAAGCCTTAAAAGCTGTTCAGAAGCCTTAGAAGCTGTTCAGAAGCCTTAGAAGCTGTTCAGAAGCCTTAAAAGCTGTTCAGAAGCATTAAAAGCTGTTTAGAAGCCTTAGAAGCTGTTCAGAAGCCTTTTAGTCCCAGACTTGGCTCTCTAGCAGCCGCTTGCTGTGTGGTAGCTCAGACAACAGATTGCAACTGGTGTTGCCTACCCTGATCGCCTGGGGGCGTCAAAGTCCAGTATCCAAATTCTTCAATTGCTGAAGAAGTTGTTTAATCCCAGGGTCCTTAGTTTAGTGGCCATAGAGAGGCTTTTATTCTCTATTTTGGTTAGGCCAGGGTGTGACTAGAGTGGGCATTCTAGTTTCTTTATTTCTATGTTTTGGCCGGGTATGGTTCTCAATCAGGGACAGCTGTCTATTGTTATCTCTGATTGGGAATCATACTTAGGCAGCCTTTTTTCCCACCTGTGTTTTGTGGGTAGTTGTTTTCTGTATAGTTTATATACCTTACAGAACTGTTTCGGTTTTCCCTCTTGTTGTTCAAGTGTTTTGTGATCAAATAAAATCATGAACACTTACCACACTGCGATCCTGGTCCGATCCTCATTACGACAGGAGCCGTGACACAGACATTATCTGGTTGTATCTCAGATAGTATCTGGTTGTATCTCAGACAGTATCTGGTTGTATCTCAGTATCTCAGACAGTATCTGGTTGTATCTCAGACAGTATCTGGTTGTATCTCAGACAGTATCTGGTTGTATCTCAGACAGTATCTGGTTGTATCTCAGATAGTATCTGGTTGTATCTGAGACAGTATCTGGTTGTATCTCAGACAGCATCTGGTTGTATCTCAGACAGTATCTGGTTGTATCTCAGATAGTATCTGGTTGTATCTCAGACAGTATCTGGTTGTATCTCAGATAGTATCTGGTTGTATCTCAGACAGTATCTGGTTGTATCTCAGTATCTCAGACAGTATCTGGTTGTATCTCAGATAGTATCTGGTTGTATCTCAGATAGTATCTGGTTGTATCTCAGTATCTCAGACAGTATCTGGTTGTATCTCAGATAGTATCTGGTTGTATCTCAGACAGTATCTGGTTGTATCTCAGTATCTCAGACAGTATCTGGTTGTATCTCAGATAGTATCTGGTTGTATCTCAGATAGTATCTGGTTGTATCTCAGTATCTCAGACAGTATCTGGTTGTATCTCAGATAGTATCTGGTTGTATCTCAGACAGTATCTGGTTGTATCTCAGACGGTATCTGGTTGTATCTCAGTATCTCAGACAGCATCTGGTTGTATCTCAGACAGTATCTGGTTGTATCTCAGACAGTATCTGGTTGTATCTCAGACAGTATCTGGTTGTATCTGAGATAGTATCTGGTTGTATCTCAGTATCTCAGACAGTATCTGGTTGTATCTCAGACAGTATCTGGTTGTATCTGAGACAGTATCTGGTTGTATCTCAGACAGTATCTGGTTGTATCTCAGGCAGTATCTGGTTGTATCTCAGACAGTATCTGGTTGTATCTCAGGCAGTATCTGGTTGTATCTCAGACATTATCTGGTTGTATCTCAGTATCTCAGCCAGTATCTGGTTGTATCTCAGACAGTATCTGGTTGTATCTCAGACAGTATCTGGTTGTATCTCAGTATCTCAGACAGTATCTGGTTGTATCTCAGACAGTATCTGGTTGTATCTCAGACAGTATCTGGTTGTATCTCAGACAGTATCTGGTTGTATCTCAGTATCTCAGACAGTATCTGGTTGTATCTCAGGCAGTATCTGGTTGTATCTCAGACAGTATCTGGTTGTATCTCAGTATCTCAGACAGTATCTGGTTGTATCTCAGACAGTATCTGGTTGTATCTCAGTATCTCAGACAGTATCTGGTTGTATCTCAGTATCTCAGACAGTATCTGGTTGTATCTCAGACAGTATCTGGTTGTATCTCAGACAGTATCTGGTTGTATCTCAGACAGTATCTGGTTGTATCTGAGACAGTATCTGGTTGTATCTCAGACAGTATCTGGTTGTATCTGGTTGTATCTCAGACAGTATCTGGTTGTATCTCAGACAGTATCTGGTTGTATCTCAGACAGTATCTGGTTGTATCTCAGTATCTCAGACAGTATCTGGTTGTATCTCAGTATCTCAGACAGTATCTGGTTGTATCTCAGTATCTCAGACAGTATCTGGTTGTATCTCAGACAGTATCTGGTTGTATCTCAGACAGTATCAGGTTGTATCTCAGTATCTCAGACAGTATCTGGTTGTATCTCAGACAGTATCTGGTTGTATCTCAGATAGTATCTGGTTGTATCTCAGACAGTATCTGGTTGTATCTCAGACAGTATCTGGTTGTATCTGGTTGTATCTCAGACAGTATCTGGTTGTATCTCAGACAGTATCTGGTTGTATCTCAGACAGTATCTGGTTGTATCTCAGATAGTATCTGGTTGTATCTCAGTATCTCAGACAGTATCTGGTTGTATCTCAGACAGCATCTGGTTGTATCTCAGACAGTATCTGGTTGTATCTCAGACAGTATCTGGTTGTATCTCAGACAGTATCTGGTTGTATCTCAGATAGTATCTGGTTGTATCTCAGATAGTATCTGGTTGTATCTCAGTATCTCAGACATCATTAGCTTCCCATCCTCTTATAACAGCCCACACACATTTACACACACACCAAGCATGCGCACAAGCACACACACACACACACACACACACACACACACACACACACACACACACACACACACACACACACACACACACACACACACACACACACACACACACTCACACACACACACACACCAAGCATGCACACACACACACACACACACACACACACACACACACACACACACACACACACACACACACACACACACACACACACACACACACACACACACACACCAAGCATGCACACACACACCAAGCACACACACACACACACACACACACATGTACTTCCTTCATTGACACACAGCGCTGTAACCGGCATACATTTAACATTCACTTCTGGATGCATTTATTATTGATTAACCAGTAATATTGATCCCCAAGAAATAAGTGCCAATGAGGTCACCGATGAATATGGACGATAATGACTCTAACTGCATCTCAAATGGAGCCCTATTCCCTATATAGTGCACTACTATAGACCAGAGCCCTATTCCCTATATAGTACACTACTTTAGACCAGAGCCCTATTCCCTATATAGTACACTACTATAGACCAGAGCCCTATTCCCTATATAGTACACTACTATAGACCCTATTCCCTATATAGTGCACTACTATAGACCCTATTCCCTATATAGTGCACTACTATAGACCCTATTCCCTATATAGTGCACTTCTATAGACCATATTCCCTATATAGTGCACTACTATAGACCAGAGCCCTATTCCCTATATAGTGCATTACTATAGACCAGAGCCCTATTCCCTATATAGTACACTACTATAGACCCTATTCCCTATATAGTACACTACTATAGACCCTATTCCCTATATAGTGCACTACTTTAGACCCTATTCCCTATATAGTAAAATACTATAGACCAGAGCCCTATTCCCTATATAGTACACTACTATAGACCAGAGCCCTATTCCCTATATAGTACACTACTTTAGACCAGAGCCCTACTCCCTATATAGTACACTGCTATAGACCAGAGCCCTACTCCCTATATAGTGTACTACTATAGACCAGAGCCCTATTCCCTATATAGTACACTACTTTAGACCAGAGCCCTACTCCCTATATAGTACACTACTTTAGACCAGAGCCCTACTCCCTATTTATCATCTACAGATACTATGAAGTACTTGTTGCCCTGAAACTGTTCTCCCTGGGGTTAGGGAACACTACCTTAATCCTGACCTGCTTTTTAGACTCTCTCTCCATCTCAACCTTTGAATGCTCGGCAATGAAAAGCCAACTGACGTTTACTCCTGAGGTACTGACCTGTTGCACCCCTCTACAACCTCTGGGATTATTATCTGACCCTGCTGGTCATTTATGAACGTTTGAACATCTTGGCCATGTTCTGTTATAATCTCCACCCGGCACAGCCAGAAGGGGACTGGCCACCCCTCAGAGCCTGGTTCCTCTCTCGGTTTCTTCCTAGGTTTTGGCATTTCTCTGGAGTTTTTCCTAGCCACCGTGCTTCTACACCTGTATTGCTTGCTGTTTGGGGGTTTTAGTCTGGGTTTCTGTACAGCACTTGTGACATCAGCTGATGTAAAAATGGGCTTTATAAATACATTTGATTGATTGATTGACCTGTCATATGGTCTGCAAATACTGTGAAGTGCTTGTTGACTCTGATATGGACAACATAAAGAACCATCTTGTTGACTCTGATATGGACAACATAAAGAACCATCTTGTTGACTCCTTGATAAGGACAACATAAAGAACCATCTTGTTGACTCTGATATGGACAACATAAAGAACCATCTTGTTGACTCTGATATGGACAACATAAAGAACCATCTTGTTGACTCTGATATGGACAACATAAAGAACCATCTTGTTGACTCTGATATGGACAACATAAAGAACCATCTTGTTGACTCTGATATGGACAACATAAAGAACCATCTTGTTGACTCTGATATGGACAACATAAAGAACCATCTTGTTGACTCTGATATGAACAACATAAAGAACTATCTTGTTGACTCCTTGATAAGGACAACATAAAGAACCATCTTGTTGACTCTGATATGGACAACATAAAGAACCATCTTGTTGACTCCTTGATATGGACAACATAAAGAACCATCTGGTTGACTCCTTGATACGGACAACATAAAGAACCATCTTGTTGACTCCTTGATACGGACAACATAAAGAACCATCTTGTTGACTCTGATATGGACAACATAAAGAACCATCTTGTTGACTCTGATATGGACAACATAAAGAACCATCTTGTTGACTCCTTGATACGGACAACATAAAGAACCATCTTGTTGACTCCTTGATACGGACAACATAAAGAACCATCTTGTTGACTCTGATATGGACAACATAAAGAACCAACTTGTTGACTCTGATATGGACAACATAAAGAACCAACTTGTTGACTCTGATATGGACAACAAAATGACCTGAATGTGTACAGTATTAACTACATATATTAGAATAATGTTAAGATATTTATTTCTTTTAAATAACTGACTTAAAAAAGGTGAAGAAACATGGTCGTTCTGTTGGTGTTTCTGGGTAGACATCTTGTTTTAGACACATCCAGAGAAACATGGCCGTTCTGTTGGTGTTTCTGGGTAGACATCTTGTTTTAGACACCTCCAGAGAAACATGGCCGTTCTGTTGGAGTTTCTGGGTAGACATCTTGTTTTAGACACATCCAGAGAAACATGTCCGTTCTGTTGGTGTTTCTGGGTAGACATCTTGTTTTAGACACATCCAGAGAATCATGTCTGTTCTGTTGGTGTTTCTGGGTAGACATCTTGTTTTAGACACATCCAGAGAAACATGTCCGTTCTGTTGGTGTTTCTGGGTAGACATCTTGTTTTAGACACATCCAGAGGAACATGGCCGTTCTGTTGGTGTTAATCAGTAGACATCTTGTTTTAGACACATCCAGAGAAACATGGCCGTTCTGTTGGTGTTTCTGGGTAGACATCTTGTTTTAGACACATCCAGAGGAACATGTCCGTTCTGTTGGTGTTTCTGGGTAGACATCTTGTTTTAGACACCTCCAGAGAAACATGGCCGTTCTGTTGGTGTTTCTGGGTAGACATCTTGTTTTAGACACATCCAGAGGAACATGGCCGTTCTGTTGGTGTTAATCAGTAGACATCTTGTTTTAGACACATCCAGAGAAACATGGCCGTTCTGTTGGTGTTTCTGGGTAGACATCTTGTTTTAGACACATCCAGAGGAACATGGCCGTTCTGTTGGTGTTAATCAGTAGACATCTTGTTTTAGACACATCCAGAGAAACATGGCCGTTCTGTTGGTGTTTCTGGGTAGACATCTTGTTTTAGACACATCCAGAGAAACATGGCCGTTTTGTTGGTGTTAATCAGTAGACATCTTGTTTTAGACACCTCCAGAGGAACATGGCCGTTCTGTTGGTGTTTCTGGGTAGACATCTTGTTTTAGACACATCCAGAGAAACATGTCCGTTCTGTTGGTGTTTCTGGGTAGACATCATGTTTTAGACACATCCAGAGGAACATGGCCGTTCTGTTGGTGTTAATCAGTAGACATCTTGTTTTAGACACATCCAGAGGAACATGGCCGTTCTGTTGGTGTTAATCAGTAGACATCTTGTTTTAGACACATCCAGAGGAACATGGCCGTTCTGTTGGTGTTAATCAGTAGACATCTTGTTTTAGACATATCCAGAGAAACATGGCCGTTCTGTTGGTGTTTCTGGGTAGACATCATGTTTTAGACACATCCAGAGGAACATGTCCGTTCTGTTGGTGTTAATCAGTAGACATCTTGTTTTAGACACATCCAGAGGAACATGGCCGTTCTGTTGGTGTTAATCAGTAGACATCTTGTTTTAGACACATCCAGAGAAACATGGCCGTTCTGTTGGTGTTTCTGGGTAGGCATCTTGTTTTAGACGCATCCAGAGAAACATGGCCGTTCTGTCGGTGTTTCTGGGTAGACATCTTGTTTTAGACACATCCAGAGAAACATGGCCGTTCTGTTGGTGTTTCTGGGTAGACATCTTGTTTTAGACACATCCAGAGGAACATGTCCGTTCTGTTGGTGTTTCTGGGTAGACATCTTGTTTTAGACACCTCCAGAGAAACATGGCCGTTCTGTTGGTGTTTCTGGGTAGACATCTTGTTTTAGACACATCCAGAGGAACATGGCCGTTCTGTTGGTGTTAATCAGTAGACATCTTGTTTTAAACACATCCAGAGAAACATGGCCGTTCTGTTGGTGTTTCTGGGTAGACATCTTGTTTTAGACACATCCAGAGGAACATGGCCGTTCTGTTGGTGTTAATCAGTAGACATCTTGTTTTAGACACATCCAGAGGAACATGGCCGTTCTGTTGGTGTTAATCAGTAGACATCTTGTTTTAGACACATCCAGAGGAACATGGCCGTTCTGTTGGTGTTAATCAGTAGACATCTTGTCTTAGACATATCCAGAGAAACATGGCCGTTCTGTTGGTGTTTCTGGGTAGACATCATGTTTTAGACACATCCAGAGGAACATGTCCGTTCTGTTGGTGTTAATCAGTAGACATCTTGTTTTAGACACATCCAGAGGAACATGGCCGTTCTGTTGGTGTTAATCAGTAGACATCTTGTTTTAGACACATCCAGAGAAACATGGCCGTTCTGTTGGTGTTTCTGGGTAGGCATCTTGTTTTAGACGCATCCAGAGAAACATGGCCGTTCTGTCGGTGTTTCTGGGTAGACATCTTGTTTTAGACACATCCAGAGAAACATGGCCGTTCTGTTGGTGTTTCTGGGTAGACATCTTGTTTTAGACACATCCAGAGGAACATGTCCGTTCTGTTGGTGTTTCTGGGTAGACATCTTGTTTTAGACACCTCCAGAGAAACATGGCCGTTCTGTTGGTGTTTCTGGGTAGACATCTTGTTTTAAACACATCCAGAGGAACATGGCCGTTCTGTTGGTGTTAATCAGTAGACATCTTGTTTTAAACACATCCAGAGAAACATGGCCGTTCTGTTGGTGTTTCTGGGTAGATATCTTGTTTTAGACACATCCAGAGGAACATGGCCGTTCTGTTGGTGTTTCTGGGTAGACATCTTGTTTTAGACACATCCAGAGGAACATGGCCGTTCTGTTGGTGTTTCTGGGTAGACATCTTGTTTTAGACACATCCAGAGAAACATGGCCGTTCTGTTGGTGTTAATCAGTAGACATCTTGTTTTAGACACCTCCAGAGGAACATGGCCGTTCTGTTGGTGTTTCTGGGTAGACATCTTGTTTTAGACACATCCAGAGAAACATGGCCGTTCTGTTGGTGTTTCTGGGTAGATATCTTGTTTTAGACACATCCAGAGAAACATGTCCGTTCTGTTGGTGTTTCTGGGTAGACATCTTGTTTTAGACACATCCAGAGGAACATGGCCGTTCTGTTGGTGTTAATCAGTAGACATCTTGTTTTAGACACATCCAGAGGAACATGGCCGTTCTGTTGGTGTTAATCAGTAGACATCTTGTTTTAGACACATCCAGAGGAACATGGCCGTTCTGTTGGTGTTAATCAGTAGACATCTTGTTTTAGACATATCCAGAGAAACATGGCCGTTCTGTTGGTGTTTCTGGGTAGACATCATGTTTTAGACACATCCAGAGGAACATGTCCGTTCTGTTGGTGTTAATCAGTAGACATCTTGTTTTAGACACATCCAGAGGAACATGGCCGTTCTGTTGGTGTTAATCAGTAGACATCTTGTTTTAGACACATCCAGAGAAACATGGCCGTTCTGTTGGTGTTTCTGGGTAGGCATCTTGTTTTAGACGCATCCAGAGAAACATGGCCGTTCTGTTGGTGTTTCTGGGTAGACATCTTGTTTTAGACGCCTCCAGAGAAACATGGCCGTTCTGTTGGTGTTTCTGGGTAGACATCTTGTTTTAGACGCATCCAGAGAAACATGGCCGTTCTGTTGGTGTTTCTGGGTAGACATCTTGTTTTAGACGCATCCAGAGAAACATGGCCGTTCTGTTGGTGTTTCTGGGTAGACATCTTGTTTTAGACGCATCCAGAGAAACATGGTCGTTCTGTTGGTGTTTCTGGGTAGACATCTTGTTTTAGACGCATCCAGAGAAACATGGCCGTTCTGTTGGTGTTTCTGGGTAGACATCTTGTTTTAGACACCTCCAAAGAAACATGGCCGTTCTGTTGGAGTTTCTGGGTAGACATCTTGTTTTAGACACATCCAGAGAAACATGTCCGTTCTGTTGGTGTTTCTGGGTAGACATCTTGTTTTAGACACATCCAGAGAATCATGTCTGTTCTGTTGGTGTTTCTGGGTAGACATCTTGTTTTAGACACATCCAGAGAAACATGTCTGTTCTGTTGGTGTTTCTGGGTAGACATCTTGTTTTAGACACATCCAGAGGAACATGGCCGTTCTGTTGGTGTTAATCAGTAGACATCTTGTTTTAGACACATCCAGAGAAACATGGCCGTTCTGTTGGTGTTTCTGGGTAGACATCTTGTTTTAGACACATCCAGAGGAACATGTCCGTTCTGTTGGTGTTTCTGGGTAGACATCTTGTTTTAGACACCTCCAGAGAAACATGGCCGTTCTGTTGGTGTTTCTGGGTAGACATCTTGTTTTAGACACATCCAGAGGAACATGGCCGTTCTGTTGGTGTTAATCAGTAGACATCTTGTTTTAGACACATCCAGAGAAACATGGCCGTTCTGTTGGTGTTTCTGGGTAGACATCTTGTTTTAGACACATCCAGAGGAACATGGCCGTTCTGTTGGTGTTAATCAGTAGACATCTTGTTTTAGACACATCCAGAGAAACATGGCTGTTCTGTTGGTGTTTCTGGGTAGACATCTTGTTTTAGACACATCCAGAGAAACATGGCCGTTCTGTTGGTGTTAATCAGTAGACATCTTGTTTTAGACACATCCAGAGGAACATGGCCGTTCTGTTGGTGTTAATCAGTAGACATCTTGTTTTAGACATATCCAGAGAAACATGGCCGTTCTGTTGGTGTTTCTGGGTAGACATCATGTTTTAGACATATCCAGAGGAACATGGCCGTTCTGTTGGTGTTAATCAGTAGACATCTTGTTTTAGACACATCCAGAGGAACATGGCCGTTCTGTTGGTGTTAATCAGTAGACATCTTGTTTTAGACACATCCAGAGAAACATGGCCGTCCTGTTGGTGTTTCTGGGTAGACATCTTGTTTTAGACACATCCAGAGAAACATGGCCGTTCTGTTGGTGTTAATCAGTAGACATCTTGTTTTAGACACATCCAGAGAAACATGGTCATTCTGTTGGTGTTTCTGGGTAGACATCTTGTTTTAGACACATCCAGAGGAACATGGCCGTTCTGTTGGTGTTAATCAGTAGACATCTTGTTTTAGACACATCCAGAGAAACATGGCCGTTCTGTTGGTGTTTCTGGGTAAACATCTTGTTTTAGACACATCTAGAGAAACATGGCCGTTCTGTTGGTGTTTCTGGGTAGACATCTTGTTTTAGACACATCCAGAGAAACATGGCCGTTCTGTTGGTGTTAATCAGTAGACATCTTGTTTTAGACACATCCAGAGGAACATGGCCGTTCTGTTGGTGTTTCTGGGTAGACATCTTGTTTTAGACGCATCCAGAGAAACATGGCCGTTCTGTTGTGTTTCTGGGTAGACATCTTGTTTTAGACGCATCCAGAGAAACATGGCCGTTCTGTTGGTGTTTCTGGGTAGACATCTTGTTTTAGACGCATCCAGAGAAACATGGCCGTTCTGTTGGTGTTTCTGGGTAGACATCTTGTTTTAGACGCATCCAGAGAAACATGGCCGTTCTGTTGGTGTTTCTGGGTAGACATCTTGTTTTAGACGCATCCAGAGAAACATGGTCGTTCTGTTGGTGTTTCTGGGTAGACATCTTGTTTTAGACGCATCCAGAGAAACATGGCCGTTCTGTTGGTGTTTCTGGGTAGACATCTTGTTTTAGACACCTCCAGAGAAACATGGCCGTTCTGTTGGAGTTTCTGGGTAGACATCTTGTTTTAGACACATCCAGAGAAACATGTCCGTTCTGTTGGTGTTTCTGGGTAGACATCTTGTTTTAGACACATCCAGAGAATCATGTCTGTTCTGTTGGTGTTTCTGGGTAGACATCTTGTTTTAGACACATCCAGAGAAACATGTCTGTTCTGTTGGTGTTTCTGGGTAGACATCTTGTTTTAGACACATCCAGAGGAACATGGCCGTTCTGTTGGTGTTAATCAGTAGACATCTTGTTTTAGACACATCCAGAGAAACATGGCCGTTCTGTTGGTGTTTCTGGGTAGACATCTTGTTTTAGACACATCCAGAGGAACATGTCCGTTCTGTTGGTGTTTCTGGGTAGACATCTTGTTTTAGACACCTCCAGAGAAACATGACCATTCTGTTGGTGTTTCTGGGTAGACATCTTGTTTTAGACACATCCAGAGGAACATGGCCGTTCTGTTGGTGTTAATCAGTAGACATCTTGTTTTAGACACATCCAGAGAAACATGGCCGTTCTGTTGGTGTTTCTGGGTAGACATCTTGTTTTAGACACATCCAGAGGAACATGTCCGTTCTGTTGGTGTTTCTGGGTAGACATCTTGTTTTAGACACCTCCAGAGAAACATGACCATTCTGTTGGTGTTTCTGGGTAGACATCTTGTTTTAGACACATCCAGAGGAACATGGCCGTTCTGTTGGTGTTAATCAGTAGACATCTTGTTTTAGACACATCCAGAGAAACATGGCCGTTCTGTTGGTGTTTCTGGGTAGACATCTTGTTTTAGACACATCCAGAGGAACATGGCCGTTCTGTTGGTGTTAATCAGTAGACATCTTGTTTTAAACACATCCAGAGAAACATGGCCGTTCTGTTGGTGTTTCTGGGTAGACATCTTGTTTTAGACACATCCAGAGGAACATGGCCGTTCTGTTGGTGTTAATCAGTAGACATCTTGTTTTAGACACATCCAGAGGAACATGGCCGTTCTGTTGGTGTTAATCAGTAGACATCTTGTTTTAGACACATCCAGAGGAACATGGCCGTTCTGTTGGTGTTAATCAGTAGACATCTTGTCTTAGACATATCCAGAGAAACATGGCCGTTCTGTTGGTGTTTCTGGGTAGACATCATGTTTTAGACACATCCAGAGGAACATGTCCGTTCTGTTGGTGTTAATCAGTAGACATCTTGTTTTAGACACATCCAGAGGAACATGGCCGTTCTGTTGGTGTTAATCAGTAGACATCTTGTTTTAGACACATCCAGAGAAACATGGCCGTTCTGTTGGTGTTTCTGGGTAGGCATCTTGTTTTAGACGCATCCAGAGAAACATGGCCGTTCTGTCGGTGTTTCTGGGTAGACATCTTGTTTTAGACACATCCAGAGAAACATGGCCGTTCTGTTGGTGTTTCTGGGTAGACATCTTGTTTTAGACACATCCAGAGGAACATGTCCGTTCTGTTGGTGTTTCTGGGTAGACATCTTGTTTTAGACACCTCCAGAGAAACATGGCCGTTCTGTTGGTGTTTCTGGGTAGACATCTTGTTTTAAACACATCCAGAGGAACATGGCCGTTCTGTTGGTGTTAATCAGTAGACATCTTGTTTTAAACACATCCAGAGAAACATGGCCGTTCTGTTGGTGTTTCTGGGTAGATATCTTGTTTTAGACACATCCAGAGGAACATGGCCGTTCTGTTGGTGTTTCTGGGTAGACATCTTGTTTTAGACACATCCAGAGGAACATGGCCGTTCTGTTGGTGTTTCTGGGTAGACATCTTGTTTTAGACACATCCAGAGAAACATGGCCGTTCTGTTGGTGTTAATCAGTAGACATCTTGTTTTAGACACCTCCAGAGGAACATGGCCGTTCTGTTGGTGTTTCTGGGTAGACATCTTGTTTTAGACACATCCAGAGAAACATGGCCGTTCTGTTGGTGTTTCTGGGTAGATATCTTGTTTTAGACACATCCAGAGAAACATGTCCGTTCTGTTGGTGTTTCTGGGTAGACATCTTGTTTTAGACACATCCAGAGGAACATGGCCGTTCTGTTGGTGTTAATCAGTAGACATCTTGTTTTAGACACATCCAGAGGAACATGGCCGTTCTGTTGGTGTTAATCAGTAGACATCTTGTTTTAGACACATCCAGAGGAACATGGCCGTTCTGTTGGTGTTAATCAGTAGACATCTTGTTTTAGACATATCCAGAGAAACATGGCCGTTCTGTTGGTGTTTCTGGGTAGACATCATGTTTTAGACACATCCAGAGGAACATGTCCGTTCTGTTGGTGTTAATCAGTAGACATCTTGTTTTAGACACATCCAGAGGAACATGGCCGTTCTGTTGGTGTTAATCAGTAGACATCTTGTTTTAGACACATCCAGAGAAACATGGCCGTTCTGTTGGTGTTTCTGGGTAGGCATCTTGTTTTAGACGCATCCAGAGAAACATGGCCGTTCTGTTGGTGTTTCTGGGTAGACATCTTGTTTTAGACGCCTCCAGAGAAACATGGCCGTTCTGTTGGTGTTTCTGGGTAGACATCTTGTTTTAGACGCATCCAGAGAAACATGGCCGTTCTGTTGGTGTTTCTGGGTAGACATCTTGTTTTAGACGCATCCAGAGAAACATGGCCGTTCTGTTGGTGTTTCTGGGTAGACATCTTGTTTTAGACGCATCCAGAGAAACATGGTCGTTCTGTTGGTGTTTCTGGGTAGACATCTTGTTTTAGACGCATCCAGAGAAACATGGCCGTTCTGTTGGTGTTTCTGGGTAGACATCTTGTTTTAGACACCTCCAAAGAAACATGGCCGTTCTGTTGGAGTTTCTGGGTAGACATCTTGTTTTAGACACATCCAGAGAAACATGTCCGTTCTGTTGGTGTTTCTGGGTAGACATCTTGTTTTAGACACATCCAGAGAATCATGTCTGTTCTGTTGGTGTTTCTGGGTAGACATCTTGTTTTAGACACATCCAGAGAAACATGTCTGTTCTGTTGGTGTTTCTGGGTAGACATCTTGTTTTAGACACATCCAGAGGAACATGGCCGTTCTGTTGGTGTTAATCAGTAGACATCTTGTTTTAGACACATCCAGAGAAACATGGCCGTTCTGTTGGTGTTTCTGGGTAGACATCTTGTTTTAGACACATCCAGAGGAACATGTCCGTTCTGTTGGTGTTTCTGGGTAGACATCTTGTTTTAGACACCTCCAGAGAAACATGGCCGTTCTGTTGGTGTTTCTGGGTAGACATCTTGTTTTAGACACATCCAGAGGAACATGGCCGTTCTGTTGGTGTTAATCAGTAGACATCTTGTTTTAGACACATCCAGAGAAACATGGCCGTTCTGTTGGTGTTTCTGGGTAGACATCTTGTTTTAGACACATCCAGAGGAACATGGCCGTTCTGTTGGTGTTAATCAGTAGACATCTTGTTTTAGACACATCCAGAGAAACATGGCTGTTCTGTTGGTGTTTCTGGGTAGACATCTTGTTTTAGACACATCCAGAGAAACATGGCCGTTCTGTTGGTGTTAATCAGTAGACATCTTGTTTTAGACACATCCAGAGGAACATGGCCGTTCTGTTGGTGTTAATCAGTAGACATCTTGTTTTAGACATATCCAGAGAAACATGGCCGTTCTGTTGGTGTTTCTGGGTAGACATCATGTTTTAGACATATCCAGAGGAACATGGCCGTTCTGTTGGTGTTAATCAGTAGACATCTTGTTTTAGACACATCCAGAGGAACATGGCCGTTCTGTTGGTGTTAATCAGTAGACATCTTGTTTTAGACACATCCAGAGAAACATGGCCGTCCTGTTGGTGTTTCTGGGTAGACATCTTGTTTTAGACACATCCAGAGAAACATGGCCGTTCTGTTGGTGTTAATCAGTAGACATCTTGTTTTAGACACATCCAGAGAAACATGGTCATTCTGTTGGTGTTTCTGGGTAGACATCTTGTTTTAGACACATCCAGAGGAACATGGCCGTTCTGTTGGTGTTAATCAGTAGACATCTTGTTTTAGACACATCCAGAGAAACATGGCCGTTCTGTTGGTGTTTCTGGGTAAACATCTTGTTTTAGACACATCCAGAGAAACATGGCCGTTCTGTTGGTGTTTCTGGGTAGACATCTTGTTTTAGACACATCCAGAGAAACATGGCCGTTCTGTTGGTGTTAATCAGTAGACATCTTGTTTTAGACACATCCAGAGGAACATGGCCGTTCTGTTGGTGTTTCTGGGTAGACATCTTGTTTTAGACGCATCCAGAGAAACATGGCCGTTCTGTTGTGTTTCTGGGTAGACATCTTGTTTTAGACGCATCCAGAGAAACATGGCCGTTCTGTTGGTGTTTCTGGGTAGACATCTTGTTTTAGACGCATCCAGAGAAACATGGCCGTTCTGTTGGTGTTTCTGGGTAGACATCTTGTTTTAGACGCATCCAGAGAAACATGGCCGTTCTGTTGGTGTTTCTGGGTAGACATCTTGTTTTAGACGCATCCAGAGAAACATGGTCGTTCTGTTGGTGTTTCTGGGTAGACATCTTGTTTTAGACGCATCCAGAGAAACATGGCCGTTCTGTTGGTGTTTCTGGGTAGACATCTTGTTTTAGACACCTCCAGAGAAACATGGCCGTTCTGTTGGAGTTTCTGGGTAGACATCTTGTTTTAGACACATCCAGAGAAACATGTCCGTTCTGTTGGTGTTTCTGGGTAGACATCTTGTTTTAGACACATCCAGAGAATCATGTCTGTTCTGTTGGTGTTTCTGGGTAGACATCTTGTTTTAGACACATCCAGAGAAACATGTCTGTTCTGTTGGTGTTTCTGGGTAGACATCTTGTTTTAGACACATCCAGAGGAACATGGCCGTTCTGTTGGTGTTAATCAGTAGACATCTTGTTTTAGACACATCCAGAGAAACATGGCCGTTCTGTTGGTGTTTCTGGGTAGACATCTTGTTTTAGACACATCCAGAGGAACATGTCCGTTCTGTTGGTGTTTCTGGGTAGACATCTTGTTTTAGACACCTCCAGAGAAACATGACCATTCTGTTGGTGTTTCTGGGTAGACATCTTGTTTTAGACACATCCAGAGGAACATGGCCGTTCTGTTGGTGTTAATCAGTAGACATCTTGTTTTAGACACATCCAGAGAAACATGGCCGTTCTGTTGGTGTTTCTGGGTAGACATCTTGTTTTAGACACATCCAGAGGAACATGTCCGTTCTGTTGGTGTTTCTGGGTAGACATCTTGTTTTAGACACCTCCAGAGAAACATGACCATTCTGTTGGTGTTTCTGGGTAGACATCTTGTTTTAGACACATCCAGAGGAACATGGCCGTTCTGTTGGTGTTAATCAGTAGACATCTTGTTTTAGACACATCCAGAGAAACATGGCCGTTCTGTTGGTGTTTCTGGGTAGACATCTTGTTTTAGACACATCCAGAGGAACATGGCAGTTCTGTTGGTGTTAATCAGTAGACATCTTGTTTTAGACACATCCAGAGAAACATGGCCGTTCTGTTGGTGTTTCTGGGTAGACATCTTGTTTTAGACACATCCAGAGAAACATGGACGTTCTGTTGGTGTTTCTGGGTAGATATCTTGTTTTAGACACATCCAGAGAAACATGGCCGTTCTGTTGGTGTTTCTGGGTAGACATCATGTTTTAGACGCATCCAGAGAAACATGGCCGTTCTGTTGGTGTTTCTGGGTAGACATCTTGTTTTAGACACATCCAGAGGAACATGGCCGTTCTGTTGGTGTTAATCAGTAGACATCTTGTTTTAGACACATCCAGAGGAACATGGCCGTTCTGTTGGTGTTAATCAGTAGACATCTTGTTTTAGACATATCCAGAGAAACATGGCCGTTCTGTTGGTGTTTCTGGGTAGACATCATGTTTTAGACATATCCAGAGGAACATGGCCGTTCTGTTGGTGTTAATCAGTAGACATCTTGTTTTAGACACATCCAGAGGAACATGGCCGTTCTGTTGGTGTTAATCAGTAGACATCTTGTTTTAGACACATCCAGAGAAACATGGCCGTTCTGTTGGTGTTTCTGGGTAGACATCTTGTTTTAGACACATCCAGAGGAACATGGCCGTTCTGTTGGTGTTAATCAGTAGACATCTTGTTTTAGACACATCCAGAGAAACATGGCCGTTCTGTTGGTGTTTCTGGGTAGACATCTTGTTTTAGACACATCCAGAGAAACATGGACGTTCTGTTGGTGTTTCTGGGTAGATATCTTGTTTTAGACACATCCAGAGAAACATGGCCGTTCTGTTGGTGTTTCTGGGTAGACATCATGTTTTAGACGCATCCAGAGAAACATGGCCGTTCTGTTGGTGTTTCTGGGTAGACATCTTGTTTTAGACACATCCAGAGGAACATGGCCGTTCTGTTGGTGTTAATCAGTAGACATCTTGTTTTAGACATATCCAGAGAAACATGGCCGTTCTGTTGGTGTTTCTGGGTAGACATCATGTTTTAGACATATCCAGAGGAACATGGCCGTTCTGTTGGTGTTAATCAGTAGACATCTTGTTTTAGACACATCCAGAGAAACATGGCCGTTCTGTTGGTGTTTCTGGGTAAACATCTTGTTTTAGACACATCCAGAGAAACATGGCCGTTCTGTTGGTGTTTCTGGGTAGACATCTTGTTTTAGACACATCCAGAGAAACATGGCCGTTCTGTTGGTGTTAATCAGTAGACATCTTGTTTTAGACACATCCAGAGGAACATGGCCGTTCTGTTGGTGTTTCTGGGTAGACATCTTGTTTTAGACGCATCCAGAGAAACATGGCCGTTCTGTTGTGTTTCTGGGTAGACATCTTGTTTTAGACGCATCCAGAGAAACATGGCCGTTCTGTTGGTGTTTCTGGGTAGACATCTTGTTTTAGACGCATCCAGAGAAACATGGCCGTTCTGTTGGTGTTTCTGGGTAGACATCTTGTTTAGACGCATCCAGAGAAACATGGCCGTTCTGTTGGTGTTTCTGGGTAGACATCTTGTTTTAGACGCATCCAGAGAAACATGGTCGTTCTGTTGGTGTTTCTGGGTAGACATCTTGTTTTAGACGCATCCAGAGAAACATGGCCGTTCTGTTGGTGTTTCTGGGTAGACATCTTGTTTTAGACACCTCCAGAGAAACATGGCCGTTCTGTTGGAGTTTCTGGGTAGACATCTTGTTTTAGACACATCCAGAGAAACATGTCCGTTCTGTTGGTGTTTCTGGGTAGACATCTTGTTTAGACACATCCAGAGAATCATGTCTGTTCTGTTGGTGTTTCTGGGTAGACATCTTGTTTTAGACACATCCAGAGAAACATGTCTGTTCTGTTGGTGTTTCTGGGTAGACATCTTGTTTTAGACACATCCAGAGGAACATGGCCGTTCTGTTGGTGTTAATCAGTAGACATCTTGTTTAGACACATCCAAGAGAACATGGCCGTTCTGTTGGTGTTTCTGGGTAGACATCTTGTTTTAGACACATCCAGAGGAACATGTCCGTTCTGTTGGTGTTTCTGGGTAGACATCTTGTTTTAGACACCTCCAGAGAAACATGACCATTCTGTTGGTGTTTCTGGGTAGACATCTTGTTTTAGACACATCCAGAGGAACATGGCCGTTCTGTTGGTGTTAATCAGTAGACATCTTGTTTTAGACACATCCAGAGAAACATGGCCGTTCTGTTGGTGTTTCTGGGTAGACATCTTGTTTTAGACACATCCAGAGGAACATGGCCGTTCTGTTGGTGTTAATCAGTAGACATCTTGTTTTAGACACATCCAGAGAAACATGGCCGTTCTGTTGGTGTTTCTGGGTAGACATCTTGTTTAGACACATCCAGAGAAACATGGACGTTCTGTTGGTGTTTCTGGGTAGATATCTTGTTTTAGACACATCCAGAGAAACATGGCCGTTCTGTTGGTGTTTCTGGGTAGACATCATGTTTTAGACGCATCCAGAGAAACATGGCCGTTCTGTTGGTGTTTCTGGGTAGACATCTTGTTTTAGACACATCCAGAGGAACATGGCCGTTCTGTTGGTGTTAATCAGTAGACATCTGTTTTAGACACATCCAGAGGAACATGGCCGTTCTGTTGGTGTTAATCAGTAGACATCTTGTTTTAGACACATCCAGAGAAACATGGCCGTTCTGTTGGTGTTTCTGGGTAGACATCTTGTTTTAGACACATCCAGAGGAACATGGCCGTTCTGTTGGTGTTAATCAGTAGACATCTTGTTTTAGACACATCCAGAGGAACATGGCCGTTCTGTTGGTGTTAATCAGTAGACATCTTGTTTTAGACACATCCAGAGAAACATGGCCGTTCTGTTGGTGTTTCTGGGTAGACATCTTGTTTTAGACACATCCAGAGGAACATGGCCGTTCTGTTGGTGTTAATCAGTAGACATCTTGTTTTAGACACATCCAGAGAAACATGGCCGTTCTGTTGGTGTTTCTGGGTAGACATCTTGTTTTAGACACATCCAGAGAAACATGGACGTTCTGTTGGTGTTTCTGGGTAGATGTCTTGTTTTAGACACATCCAGAGAAACATGGCCGTTCTGTTGGTGTTTCTGGGTAGACATCATGTTTTGACGCATCCAGAGAAACATGGCCGTTCTGTTGGTGTTTCTGGGTAGTACATTCTTGTTTAGACACATCCAGAGGAACATGGCCGTTCTGTTGGTGTTAATCAGTTAGACATCTTGTTTTAGACACATCCTAGAGGACCATGGCCGTTCTGTTGGTGTTTCCTGGGTAGACATCTTGTTTAGACCATATCCATAGGAACATGGCCGTTCTGTTGGTGTTATCTGGGTAGACTATCTGTTTTAGACGCATCCAGAGAAACATGGCCGTATCTGTTTGGTGTTTTCTGGTAACCATCCTTGTTTAGCACATCCCAGAGAAACATGGCCGTTCTGTTGGTGTTTCTGGGTAGACATCTTGTTTTAGGACGGCATCCAGAGAAAACATGTGCCGTTCTGGTTGGGTGTTATCTGGTAGACATCTTGTTTTAGACACATCCAGAGAAACATGGCCGTTCTGTTGGTGTTTCTGGGTAGACATCTTGTTTTAGACACATCCAGAGAAACATGGCCGTTCTGTTGGTGTTTCTGGGTAGACATCTTGTTTTAGACACATCCAGAGAAACATGCCGTTCTGTTGGTGTTTCTGGGTAGACATCTTGTTTTAGACACATCCAGAGAAACATGGCCGTTCTGTTGGTGTTTCTGGGTAGACATCTTGTTTTAGACACATCCAGAGGAACATGGCCGTTCTGTTGGTGTTTCTGGGTAGACATCTTGTTTTAGACACATCCAGAGAAACATGGCCGTTCTGTTGGTGTTTCTGGGTAGACATCTTGTTTTAGACACATCCAGAGAACATGGCCGTTCTGTTGGTGTTTCTGGGTAGACATCTTGTTTTAGACACATCCAGAGAAACATGGCCGTTCTGTTGGTGTTTCTGGGTAGACATCTTGTTTTAGACACATCCAGAGAAACATGGCCGTTCTGTTGGTTGTTTCTGGGTTAGACATCTTGTTTTAGACACATCCAGAGGAAACATGGCCGTTCTGTTGGTGTTTCTGGGTAGACATCTTGTTTTAGACACATCCAGAGAAACATGCCGTTCTGTTGGTGTTTCTGGGTAGACATCTTGTTTTAGACAGCATCCAGAGAAACATGGACCGTTCTTTGGTGTTTCTGGTAGACTTCTTGTTTTAGACCATCCAGAGAACATGGCCGTTCTGTTGGTGTTCTTCTGGGTAGACATCTGTTTTAGACACATCCAGAGAAACATGGCCGTTCTGTTGGTGTTTCTGGGTAGACATCTTGTTTTAGACACATCCAGAGGAACATGGCCGTTCTGTTGGTGTTAATCATAGGTAGGACATCTTGTTTTAAGGACACATCCAGAGAAACATGGCCGTCTGTTGGTGTTTCTTGGTAGACATCTTGTTTTAGACACATCCGAGGAAACATGGCCGTTCTGTTGGTGTTTCGGTAGACATCTTGTTTTAGACACATCCAGAGAAACATGGCCGTTCTGTTGGTGTTTCTGGGTAGACATCTTGTTTTAGACACATCCAGAGAAACATGGCCGTTCTGTTGGTGTTTCTGGGTAGACATCTTGTTTTAGACACATCCAGAGGAACATGGCCGTTCTGTTGGTGTTAATCAGTAGACATCTTGTTTTAGACACATCCAGAGAAACATGGCCGTTCTGTTGGTGTTCTCAGTAGACATCTTGTTTTAGACACATCCAGAGAAACATGGCCGTTCTGTTGGTGTTTCTGGGTAGACATCTTGTTTTAGACACATCCAGAGGAACATGGCCGTTCTGTTGGTGTTAATCAGTAGACATCTTGTTTTAGACACATCCAGAGGAACATGGCCGTTCTGTTGGTGTTAATCAGTAGACATCTTGTTTTAGACACATCCAGAGAAACATGGCCGTTCTGTTGGTGTTTCTGGGTAGACATCTTGTTTTAGACACATCCAGAGAACATGGCCGTTCTGTTGGTGTTTCAGTAGACATCTTGTTTTAGACACATCCAGAGAAACATGGCCGTTCTGTTGGTGTTTCTGGGTAGACATCTTGTTTTAGACACATCCAGAGAAACATGGCCGTTCTGTTGGTGTTTCTGGGTAGACATCTTGTTTTAGACACATCCAGAGAAACATGGCCGTTCTGTTGGTGTTTCTGGGTAGACATCTTGTTTTAGACACATCCAGAGAAACATGGCCGTTCTGTTGGTGTTTCTGGGTAGACATCTTGTTTTAGACACATCCAGAGAAACATGGCCGTTCTGTTGGTGTTTCTGGGTAGACATCTTGTTTTAGACACATCCAGAGAAACATGGCCGTTCTGTTGGTGTTTCTGGGTAGACATCTTGTTTTAGACACATCCAGAGAAACATGGCCGTTCTGTTGGTGTTAATCAGTAGACATCTTGTTTTAGACACATCCAGAGGAACATGGCCGTTCTGTTGGTGTTTCTGGGTAGACATCTTGTTTTAGACACATCCAGAGAAACATGGCCGTTCTGTTGGTGTTTCTGGGTAGACATCTTGTTTTAGACACATCCAGAGAAACATGGCCGTTCTGTTGGTGTTTCTGGGTAGACATCTTGTTTTAGACACATCCAGAGAAACATGGCCGTTCTGTTGGTGTTTCTGGGTAGACATCTTGTTTTAGACACATCCAGAGAAACATGGCCGTTCTGTTGGTGTTTCTGGGTAGACATCTTGTTTTAGACACATCCAGAGAAACATGGCCGTTCTGTTGGTGTTTCTGGGTAGACATCTTGTTTTAGACACATCCAGAGAAACATGGCCGTTCTGTTGGTGTTTCTGGGTAGACATCTTGTTTTAGACACATCCAGAGAAACATGGCCGTTCTGTTGGTGTTTCTGGGTAGACATCTTGTTTTAGACACATCCAGAGAAACATGGCCGTTCTGTTGGTGTTTCTGGGTAGACATCTTGTTTTAGACACATCCAGAGAACATGGCCGTTCTGTTGGTGTTTCTGGGTAGACATCTTGTTTTAGACACATCCAGAGAAACATGGCCGTTCTGTTGGTGTTTCTGGGTAGACATCTTGTTTTAGACACATCCAGAGAACATGGCCGTTCTGTTGGTGTTTCTGGGTAGACATCTTGTTTTAGACACATCCAGAGAAACATGGCCGTTCTGTTGGTGTTTCTGGGTAGACATCTTGTTTTAGACACATCCAGAGAAACATGGCCGTTCTGTTGGTGTTTCTGGGTAGACATCTTGTTTTAGACACATCCAGAGAAACATGGCCGTTCTGTTGGTGTTTCTGGGTAGACATCTTGTTTTAGACACATCCAGAGAAACATGGCCGTTCTGTTGGTGTTTCTCAGTAGACATCTTGTTTTAGACACATCCAGAGAAACATGGCCGTTCTGTTGGTGTTTCAGTAGACATCTTGTTTTAGACACATCCAGAGAAACATGGCCGTTCTGTTGGTGTTTCTGGGTAGACATCTTGTTTTAGACACATCCAGAGAAACATGGCCGTTCTGTTGGTGTTAATCAGTAGACATCTTGTTTTAGACACATCCAGAGAAACATGGCCGTTCTGTTGGTGTTTCTGGGTAGACATCTTGTTTTAGACACATCCAGAGAAACATGGCCGTTCTGTTGGTGTTTCTGGGTAGACATCTTGTTTTAGACACATCCAGAGAAACATGGCCGTTCTGTTGGTGTTTCTGGGTAGACATCTTGTTTTAGACACATCCAGAGAAACATGGCCGTTCTGTTGGTGTTTCTGGGTAGACATCTTGTTTTAGACACATCCAGAGAAACATGGCCGTTCTGTTGGTGTTTCTGGGTAGACATCTTGTTTTAGACACATCCAGAGAAACATGGCCGTTCTGTTGGTGTTTCTGGGTAGACATCTTGTTTTAGACACATCCAGAGAAACATGGCCGTTCTGTTGGTGTTTCTGGGTAGACATCTTGTTTTAGACACATCCAGAGAAACATGGCCGTTCTGTTGGTGTTTCTGGGTAGACATCTTGTTTTAGACACATCCAGAGAAACATGGCCGTTCTGTTGGTGTTCTGGGTAGACATCTTGTTTTAGACACATCCAGAGGAACATGGCCGTTCTGTTGGTGTTTCTCAGTAGACATCTTGTTTTAGACACATCCAGAGAAACATGGCCGTTCTGTTGGTGTTTGGGTAGACATCTTGTTTTAGACACATCCAGAGAAACATGGCCGTTCTGTTGGTGTTTCTGGGTAGACATCTTGTTTTAGACACATCCAGAGAACATGGCCGTTCTGTTGGTGTTTCTGGGTAGACATCTTGTTTTAGACACATCCAGAGAAACATGGCCGTTCTGTTGGTGTTTCTGGGTAGACATCTTGTTTTAGACACATCCAGAGAAACATGGCCGTTCTGTTGGTGTTTCTGGGTAGACATCTTGTTTTAGACACATCCAGAAACATGGCCGTTCTGTTGGTGTTTCTGGGTAGACATCTTGTTTTAGACACATCCAGAGAACATGGCCGTTCTGTTGGTGTTAATGGGTAGACATCTTGTTTTAGACACATCCAGAGAAACATGGCCGTTCTGTTGGTGTTTCTGGGTAGACATCTTGTTTTAGACACATCCAGAGGAACATGGCCGTTCTGTTGGTGTTTGGGTAGACATCTTGTTTTAGACACATCCAGAGAAACATGGCCGTTCTGTTGGTGTTTCTGGGTAGACATCTTGTTTTAGACACATCCAGAGAAACATGGCCGTTCTGTTGGTGTTTCTGGGTAGACATCTTGTTTTAGACACATCCAGAGAAACATGGCCGTTCTGTTGGTGTTCTGGGTAGACATCTTGTTTTAGACACATCCAGAGAAACATGGCCGTTCTGTTGGTGTTTCTGGGTAGACATCTTGTTTTAGACACATCCAGAGGAACATGGCCGTTCTGTTGGTGTTTCTGGGTAGACATCTTGTTTTAGACACATCCAGAGGAACATGGCCGTTCTGTTGGTGTTAATCAGTAGACATCTTGTTTTAGACACATCCAGAGAAACATGGCCGTTCTGTTGGTGTTTCTGGGTAGACATCTTGTTTTAGACACATCCAGAGGAACATGGCCGTTCTGTTGGTGTTAATTAGTAGACATCTTGTTTTAGACACATCCAGAGAAACATGGCCGTTCTGTTGGTGTTTCTGGTAGACATCTTGTTTTAGACACATCCAGAGGAACATGGCCGTTCTGTTGGTGTTAATCAGTAGACATCTTGTTTTAGACACATCCAGAGAAACATGGCCGTTCTGTTGGTGTTTCTGGGTAGACATCTTGTTTTAGACACATCCAGAGAACATGGCCGTTCTGTTGGTGTTTCTGGGTAGACATCTTGTTTTAGACACATCCAGAGAAACATGGCCGTTCTGTTGGTGTTTCTGGGTAGACATCTTGTTTTAGACACATCCAGAGAACATGGCCGTTCTGTTTTGTTAATCAGTAGACATCTTGTTTTAGACACATCCATTGAGAGCCAAAGTAATGGAATTCAGTTCAGGCGTATTCTGATCACTAGAAGATTGCACTATTGACCAAATGTCAGACGTGGAGCGATGCGATGATTGAATAAAATCGTGTACGTAATCAAACCTGATAACTCTGCCTAGGCTGACTGCTGTTGCCTTCCAACAACACCATGGGAAATCTGAAAATAATTATCCCCCCACACACACACAAGCGGATATACACACACGCACACACACACACACACACACACACACCACACACACACCACACCACACACCACACACACACACACCACACTGGGCCTTTATCTCTTCACAACCAAACTCCTTTATCTCTCTAGTGGAGACACAACCAAACCCCTTTATCTCTCTAGTGAGACAACCAAACTCTTTATCTCTCTAGTGGAGACACAACCAAACCCCTTTATCTCTCTAGTGGAGACACAACCAAACCCCTTTATCTCTCTATGGAGACACAACCAAATCCCTTTATCTCTCTAGTTGAGACACAACCAAACTCCTTTAACTCTCTAGTGGAACACACAACCAAATTCCTTGTCTCTCTATGGGAGACATAACACAACCAAACTCATTTATCTCTCTAGTGGAGACACAACCAAACTCATTTATCTCTCCAGTGGAGACACAACCAACTCCTTTATCTCTCTAGTGGAGACACAAACCAACTCCTTTATCTCTCTAGTGGAGACACAACACAACCAAACTCATTTATCTCTTTAGTGGAGACACAACACATCCAACCTCCTTTATCTCTCTAGTGGAGACACAACAAACTCATGTATCTCTCTAGTGGGGACACAACCAAACTAATTTTATCTCTCTAGTGGGGACACAACCAAACTAATTTATCTCTCTAGTGGGGACACAACCAAACTCCTTTATCTCCTAGTGAGACACCACCAAACTCATGTATCTCTCTAGTGGAGACACAATCAAACTCCTTATCTCTCTAGTGTGGGACGCAACCAAACATTTCTCATGAAATGCAGATTCATTTCCTCTCTCTTCCTCCCAAATGGCACCCTATTCCCTATTTTACAGTAGTGCACTGCTACAGTCCCGTGGGCCCTGGCCAAAGGAAGGCGAAACCGGATGATCAATCTGAAGCAGAGATCCATCTGCTTTCAGGTCCTGAGGTGGAGCAATTTAGGACCCCAGAATATTTAAATCGGGACTGGACGGTGATTGGATAAGGGGGGGGGGAGTGACCCTCAAGAGCACAACCCTGGGATAACCTCACACCTGGGGGGGGCCGCCACGGCGTCAAGGAGTATGGGTAATGACGGTTTGATTGGGTTAGAGGAAAACCCTTTAAAGACTCGATTGGGGCTGCGCATGTGGGGCTGTACATAAAGGAGATGGGGGCTGGTACATAAAGTAGATGGGGGGCTGGTCCATAAAGGAGATGGGGGCTGGTCCATAAAGGAGATGGGGGCTGGTACATAAAGGAGATGGGGGGGGGGGGTACA
>NW_022264010.1:0-37576 GCF_002021735.2 Oncorhynchus kisutch
CCTACCAGGCACTCATAGTATGCGTTTACCGTAGGCTAGCCATTCGTGCGTAACAAGAGTGCTTATCGACTCCCACCCACTTGTTTCTTTCACGCAACTATTTTAAAGTTGACAGGGGAGGAGTGTGTCACTGCAAAATCAAGTAGGTCCTACCGAGATTTGACCTCGGATCGACAGGATTCAGAGTCACTGGTGTCTTAACGGCATTACACCAATAGAAAAGCCCTATACAACAGATATTTATTGTAGAGTTCCGAGTTTAACTAGTCAAGTTGTACACCGGATAAACAGTCAGATATGTAGGTGGTTTTGTGTGAGTTGGCCAGTGTGACAATAATTGCAGCACCAAAAATAGGAATGTTCTACCGAGATTTGAACTCGGATCACTGGATTCAAAGTCCAGAGTGCTAACCATTACACATAGAACCATATTCTAAATCACATGGGAAATTGAAAAAAAAAAATCTGCCTGTAATTAGCACAGCGGACTGTCGTTCCTTCACGTGCTGCAAATACTTTCAACTGACAACAATATTTGGACAGCTATATTCTATTTCCACGAGGCAAATTAATTAGACATGGTAGTATCGTCCAAGATTTAAACTCGATTGTAGGATTCAGAGTCCTGAGAGATAACCTTACAGCATAGAACCCTGTAGTCAATACTCTGTTTCCTGGCCAGAAACGGTGTCAACTACCAGGCACTCATAGTATGCGTTTACCGTAGGCTAGCCATTCGTAAGTAACAAGAGTGCTTATCGACTCCCACCCACTTGTTTCTTTCACGCAACTATTTTAAAGTTGACAGGGGAGGAGTGTGTCACTGCAAAATCAAGGTAGGTCCTACCGAGATTTGAACTCGGATCGCAGGATTCAGAGTCCTGAGTGCTAACCATTACACCATAGAACCCTATACAGAGTATTTATTGTAGAGTTCCGATTTTACTGTCATTTGTACACCGGATAAACATCAGATTATGAGGTTTTTGGTTGGCCATGTGAATAATTCAGCACCAAAAATAGGAAGGTTCTACCGAGATTTGAACTCGGATCACTGGATTCAAAGTCCAGAGTGCTAACCATTACACCATAGAACCATATTCTAAATCCACATGGAAATTGAAAAAAAAAAATCTGCCTGTAATTAGCAACAGCGGACTGTCGTTCCTTCACGTGCTGCAAATACTTTCAACTGACAACAATATTTGGACAGCTATATTCTATTTCCACGAGGCAAATTAATTGACATGGTAGTATCGTCCAAGATTTAAACTCGGATTGTAGGATTCAGAGTCCTGAGAGATAACCTTTACAGCATAGAACCCTGTAGTCAATACTCTGTTTCCTGGCCAGAAACGGTGTCAACTACCAGGCACTCATAGTATGCGTTTACCGTAGGCTAGCCATTCGTGAGTAACAAGAGTGCTTATCGACTCCCACCCACTTGTTTCTTTCACGCAACTATTTTAAAGTTGACAGGGGAGGAGTGTGTCACTGCAAAATCAAGGTAGGTCCTACCGAGATTTGAACTCGGATCGCAGGATTCAGAGTCCTGAGTGCTAACCATTACACCATAGAACCCTATACAGAGTATTTATTGTAGAGTTCCGATTTTACTGTCATTTGTACACCGGATAAACATCAGATTATGAGGTTTTTGGTTGGCCATGTGAATAATTCAGCACCAAAAATAGGAAGGTTCTACCGAGATTTGAACTCGGATCACTGGATTCAAAGTCCAGAGTGCTAACCATTACACCATAGAACCATATTCTAAATCCACATGGAAATTGAAAAAAAAAAATCTGCCTGTAATTAGCAACAGCGGACTGTCGTTCCTTCACGTGCTGCAAATACTTTCAACTGACAACAATATTTGGACAGCTATATTCTATTTCCACGAGGCAAATTAATTGACATGGTAGTATCGTCCAAGATTTAAACTCGGATTGTAGGATTCAGAGTCCTGAGAGATAACCTTTACAGCATAGAACCCTGTAGTCAATACTCTGTTTCCTGGCCAGAAACGGTGTCAACTACCAGGCACTCATAGTATGCGTTTACCGTAGGCTAGCCATTCGTAAGTAACAAGAGTGCTTATCGACTCCCACCCACTTGTTTCTTTCACGCAACTATTTTAAAGTTGACAGGGGAGGAGTGTGTCACTGCAAAATCAAGGTAGGTCCTACCGAGATTTGAACTCGGATCGCAGGATTCAGAGTCCTGAGTGCTAACCATTACACCATAGAACCCTATACAGAGTATTTATTGTAGAGTTCCGATTTTACTGTCATTTGTACACCGGATAAACATCAGATTATGAGGTTTTTGGTTGGCCATGTGAATAATTCAGCACCAAAAATAGGAAGGTTCTACCGAGATTTGAACTCGGATCACTGGATTCAAAGTCCAGAGTGCTAACCATTACACCATAGAACCATATTCTAAATCCACATGGAAATTGAAAAAAAAAAATCTGCCTGTAATTAGCAACAGCGGACTGTCGTTCCTTCACGTGCTGCAAATACTTTCAACTGACAACAATATTTGGACAGCTATATTCTATTTCCACGAGGCAAATTAATTGACATGGTAGTATCGTCCAAGATTTAAACTCGGATTGTAGGATTCAGAGTCCTGAGAGATAACCTTTACAGCATAGAACCCTGTAGTCAATACTCTGTTTCCTGGCCAGAAACGGTGTCAACTACCAGGCACTCATAGTATGCGTTTACCGTAGGCTAGCCATTCGTGCGTAACAAGAGTGCTTATCGACTCCCACCCACTTGTTTCTTTCACGCAACTATTTTAAAGTTGACAGGGGAGGAGTGTGTCACTGCAAAATCAAGGTAGGTCCTACCGAGATTTGAACTCGGATCGCAGGATTCAGAGTCCTGAGTGCTAACCATTACACCATAGAACCCTATACAGAGTATTTATTGTAGAGTTCCGATTTTACTGTCATTTGTACACCGGATAAACATCAGATTATGAGGTTTTTGGTTGGCCATGTGAATAATTCAGCACCAAAAATAGAAGGTTCTACCGAGATTTGAACTCGGATCACTGGATTCAAAGTCCAGAGTGCTAACCATTACACCATAGAACCATATTCTAAATCCACATTGGAAATTGAAAAAAAAATCTGCCTGTAATTAGCAACAGCGGACTGTCGTTCCTTCACGTGCTGCAAATACTTTCAACTGACAACAATATTTGGACAGCTATATTCTATTTCCACGAGGCAAATTAATAGACATGGTAGTATCGTCCAAGATTTAAACTCGGATTGTAGGATTCAGAGTCCTGAGTAGATAACCTTTACAGCAATAGAACCCTGTAGTCAATACTCTGTTTCCTGGCCAGAAACGGTGTCAACTACAGCACTCATAGTATGCGTTTACCGTAGGCTAGCCATTCGTAAGTAACAAGAGTGCTTATCGACTCCCACCCACTTGTTTCTTTCACGCAACTATTTAAAGTTGACAGGGGAGGAGTGTGTCACTGCAAAATCAAGGTAGGTCCTACCGAGATTTGAACTCAGATCGCAGGATTCAGAGTCCTGAGTGCTAACCATTACACCATAGAACCCTATACAGAGTATTTATTGTAGAGTTCCGATTTTACTGTCATTTGTACACCGGATAAACATCAGATTATGAGGTTTTTGGTTGGCCATTGTGAATAATTCAGCACCAAAAATAGGAAGGTTCTACCGAGATTTGAACTCGGATCACTGGATTCAAAGTCCAGAGTGCTAACCATTACACCATAGAACCATATTCTAAATCCACATGGAAATTGAAAAAAAAAAAATCTGCCTGTAATTAGCAACAGCGGACTGTCGTTCCTTCACGTGCTGCAAATACTTTCAACTGACAACAATATTTGGACAGCTATATTCTATTTCCACGAGGCAAATTAATTGACATGGTAGTATCGTCCAAGATTTAAACTCGGATTGTAGGATTCAGAGTCCTGAGAGATAACCTTTACAGCATAGAACCCTGTAGTCAATACTCTGTTTCCTGGCCAGAAACGGTGTCAACTACCAGGCACTCATAGTATGCGTTTACCGTAGGCTAGCCATTCGTGAGTAACAAGAGTGCTTATCGACTCCCACCCACTTGTTTCTTTCACGCAACTATTTTAAAGTTGACAGGGGAGGAGTGTGTCACTGCAAAATCAAGGTAGGTCCTACCGAGATTTGAACTCGGATCGCAGGATTCAGAGTCCTGAGTGCTAACCATTACACCATAGAACCCTATACAGAGTATTTATTGTAGAGTTCCGATTTTACTGTCATTTGTACACCGGATATAAACATCAGATTATGAGGTTTTTGGTTGGCCCATTGTGAATAATTCAGCACCAAAAATAGGAAGGTTCTACCGAGATTTGAACTCGGATCACTGGATTCAAAGTCCAGAGTGCTAACCATTACACCATAGAACCATATTTCTAAATCCACATGGAAATTGAAAAAAAAAAATCTGCCTGTAATTAGCAACAGCGGACTGTCGTTCCTTCACGTGCTGCAAATACTTTCAACTGACAACAATATTTGGACAGCTATATTCTATTCCACGAGGCAAATTAATTGACATGGTAGTATCGTCCAAGATTTAACGCGGATTGTAGGATTCAGAGTCCTGAGAGATAACCTTTACAGCATAGAACCCTGTAGTCAATACTCTGTTTCCTGGCCAGAAACGGTGTCAACTACCAGGCACTCATAGTATGCGTTTACCGTAGGCTAGCCATTCGTGCGTAACAAGAGTGCTTATCGACTCCCACCCACTTGTTTCTTTCACGCAACTATTTTAAAGTTTGACAGGGGAGGGAGTGTGTCACTGCAAAATCAAGGTAGGTCCTACCGAGATTTGAACTCGGATCGCAGGATTCAGAGTCCTGAGTGCTAACCATTACACCATAGAACCCTATACAGAGTATTTATTGTAGAGTTCCGATTTTACTGTCATTTGTACACCGGATAAACATCAGATTATGAGGTTTTTGGTTGGCCATGTGAATAATTCAGCACCAAAAATAGGAAGGTTCTACGAGATTTGAACTCGGATCACTGGATTCAAAGTCCAGAGTGCTAACCATTACACCATAGAACCATATTCTAATCCACATGGAATTGAAAAAAAAAATCTGCCTGTAATTAGCAACGCGGACTGTCGTTCCTTCACGTGCTGCAAATACTTTCAACTGACAACAATATTTGGACAGCTATATTCTATTTCCACGAGGCAAATTAATAGACATGGTAGTATCGTCCAAGATTTAAACTCGGATTGTAGGATTCAGAGTCCTGAGATGATAACCTTTACAGCATAGAACCCTGTAGTCAATACTCTGTTTCCTGGCCAGAAACGGTGTCAACTACCAGGCACTCATAGTATGCGTTTACCGTAGGCTAGCCATTCGTAAGTAACAAGAGTGCTTATCGACTCCCACCCACTTGTTTCTTTCACGCAACTATTTAAAGTTGACAGGGGGAGGAGTGTGTCACTGCAAATCAAGGTAGGTCCTACCGAGATTTGAACTCAGATCGCAGGATTCAGAGTCCTGAGTGCTAACCATTACACCATAGAACCCTATACAGAGTATTTATTGTAGAGTTCCGATTTTACTGTCATTTGTACACCGGATAAACATCAGATTATGAGGTTTTTGGTTGGCCATGTGAATAATTCAGCACCAAAAATAGGAAGGTTCTACCGAGATTTGAACTCGGATCACTGGATTCAAAGTCCAGAGTGCTAACCATTACACCATAGAACCATATTCTAAATCCACATGGAAATTGAAAAAAAAAATCTGCCTGTAATTAGCAACAGCGGACTGTCGTTCCTTCACGTGCTGCAAATACTTTCAACTGACAACAATATTTGGACAGCTATATTCTATTTCCACGAGGCAAATTAATAGACATGGTAGTATCGTCCAAGATTTAAACTCGGATTGTAGGATTCAGAGTCCTGAGAGATAACCTTTACAGCATAGAACCCTGTAGTCAATACTCTGTTTCCTGGCCAGAAACGGTGTCAACTACCAGGCACTCATAGTATGCGTTTACCGTAGGCTAGCCATTCGTGCGTAACAAGAGTGCTTATCGACTCCCACCCACTTGTTTCTTTCACGCAACTATTTTAAAGTTGACAGGGGAGAGTGTGTCACTGCAAAATCAAGGTAGGTCCTACCGAGATTTGAACTCGGATCGCAGGATTCAGAGTCCTGAGTGCTAACCATTACACCATAGAACCCTATACAGAGTATTTATTGTAGAGTTCCGATTTTACTGTCATTTGTACACCGGATAAACATCAGATTATGAGGTTTTTGGTTGGCCATGTGAATAATTCAGCACCAAAAATAGGAAGGTTCTACCGAGATTTGAACTCGGATCACTGGATTCAAAGTCCAGAGTGCTAACCATTACACCATAGAACCATATTCTAAATCCACATGGAAATTGAAAAAAAAAAATCTGCCTGTAATTAGCAAAGCGGACTGTCGTTCCTTCACGTGCTGCAAATACTTTCACTGACAAACAATATTTGGGACAGCTATATTCTATTTCCACGAGGCAATTAATTGACATGGTAGTATCGTCCTAAGATTTAAACTCGGATTGTAGGATTCAGAGTCCTGAGAGATAACCTTTACAGCATAGAACCCTGTAGTCAATACTCTGTTTCCTGGCCAGAAACGGTGTCAACTACCAGGCACTCATAGTATGCGTTTACCGTAGGCTAGCCATTCGTGCGTAACAAGAGTGCTTATCGACGCCCACCCACTTGTTTCCTTTCACGCAACTATTTTAAAGTTGACAGGGAGGAGTGTGTCACTGCAAAATCAAGGTAGGTCCTACCGAGGATTTGAACTCGGATCGCAGGATTCAGAGTCCTGAGTGCTAACCAATTACACCATAGAACCCTATACAGAGTATTTTATTGTAGAGTTCCGATTTTCCTGTCATTTGTACAAACCGGATAAACATCAGATTATGAGGTTTTTGGTTGGCCATGTGAATAATTCAGCACCAAAAAATAGGAAGGGTTCTACCGAGATTTGAACTCGGATCACTGGATTCAAAGTCCAGAGTGCTAACCATTACACCATAGAACCATATTCTAAATCCACATGGAAAATTGAAAAAAAAAAAATCTGCCTGTAATTAGCAACAGCGGACTGTCGTTCCTTCACGTGCTGCAAATACTTTCAACTGACAACAATATTTGGACAGCTATATTCTATTTCCACGAGGCAAATTAATTGACATGGTAGTATCGTCCAAGATTTAAACTCGGATTGTAGGATTCAGAGTCCTGAGAGATAACCTTTACAGCATAGAACCCTGTAGTCAATACTCTGTTTCCTGGCCAGAAACTGGTGTCAACTACCAAGGCACTCATAGTATGCGTTTACCGTAGGCTAGCCATTCGTGAGTAACAAGAGTGCTTATCGACTCCCACCCACTTGTTTCTTTCACGCAACTATTTTTAAAGTTGACAGGGGAGGAGTGTGTCACTGCAAAATCAAAAGGGTAGGTCCTACCGAGATTTGAACTCAGATCGCAGGATTCAGAGTCCTGAGTGCTAACCATTACACCATAGAAACCCTATACAGAGTATTTATTGTAGAGTTTCCGATTTTACTGTCATTTGTACCACCGGATAAACATAGATTATGAGGTTTTTGGTTGGCCATGTGAATAATTCAGCACCAAAAATAGGAAGGTTCTACCGAGATTTGAACTCGGATCCACTGGATTCAAAGTCCAGAGTGCTACCATTACACCATAGAACCATATTCTAAATCCACATGGAAATTGAAAAAAAAAAATCTGCCTGTAATTAGCAACAGCGGACTGTCGTTCCTTCAACGTGCTGCAAATACTTTCAACTGACAACAATGATTTGACCGTATATTCTATTTCCACGAGGCAAATTAATTGACATGGTAGTATCGGTCCAAGATTAAACTCGGATTGTAGGATTCAGAGTCCTGAGAGATAACATTACAGCATAAGAACCCTGTATTCAATACTCGTTTTCCCTGGCCAAGAAACGGTGTCAACTACACAGTCCCCCAAAGCACTTCATTAGTAATGCGTTTTACCGTAGGCTAGCCATTCGTAAGTAACAAGAGTGCTTATCGACTTCCCACCCACTTGTTTTCTTTCACGCAACTATTTTAAAGTTGACAGGGGATGGAGTGTGTCCACTGCAAAATCAAGGGTAGGGTCCTACCGAGATTTTGAACTTCAGATCGCAGGATTCAGAGTCCCTGAGTGCTGAACCATCTACACCATAGAGACCCCTATACAGAGTATTATTGTTAGAGTTCCGATTTAACTGTCCATTTGTACACCGGATAAAGCATCAAGATTAATGAGGTTTTTGGTTGGCCATGTGAATAATTCAGCACCAAAAATAGGAAGGTTTCTAACCGAGATTTGAGACTCGGATCACTGGATTCAAAGTCCAAGTGCTTAACCAATTACACCATAGAACCAATATTCTAAAATCCACATGGAAATTGAAAAAAAAAAAATCTCGCCTGTAATTAGCAACAGCGGACGGTCGTTCTTCACTGTGCTGCAAATACTTTCAACTGACAACAATATTTGGACAGCTATATCTATTTCCACGAGGCAATTAATAGACATGGTAGTATTATCGTCCAAGATTTAAACTCGGATTGTAGGATTCAGAGTCCTGAGAGATAACCTTTACAGCATAGAACCCTGTAGTCAATACTCTGTTTCCTGGCCAGAACAGGTGTCAACTACCAGGCACTCATAGTATGCGTTTACCGTAGGCTAGCCATTCGTAGGCGTAACAAAGAGTGCTTATCGACTCCCACCCCACTTGTTTCTTTCACGCAACTTATTTTAAAGTTGACAGGGGAGGAGTGTGTCACTGGCAAAATCAAGGTAGGTCTACCGAGATTTGAACTCGGATCGCAGGATTCAGAGTCCTGACGTTGCTAACCATTACACATAGAACCCTATACAGAGTATTTATTGTAGAGTTCCGATTTTACTGTCATTTGTACACCGGATAAACATCAGATTATGAGGTTTTTGGTTGGCCATGTGAATAATTCAGCACAAAAATAGGAAGGTTCTACCGAGATGTGAACTCGGATCACTGGATTCAAAGTCCAGAGTGCTAACCATTACCCCATAGAACCATATTCTAAATCCACATGGAAATTGAAAAAAAAAATCTGCTGTAATAGCAACAGCGGACTGTCGTTCCTTCACGTGCTGCAAATACTTTCAACTGACAACAATATTTGGACAGCTATATTCTATTTCCACGAGGCAAATTAATTGACATGGTAGTATCGTCCAAGATTTAAACTCGGATTGTAGGATTCAGAGTCCTGAGGATAACCTTTACAGCATAGAACCCTGTAGTCAATACTCTGTTTCCTGGCCAGAAACGGTGTCAACTACCAGGCACTCATAGTATGCGTTTACCGTAGGCTAGCCATTCGTGCGTAACAAGAGTGCTTATCGACTCCCACCCACTTGTTTCTTTCACGCAACTATTTTAAAGTTGACAGGAGGAGGAGTGTGTCACTGCAAAATCAAGGTAGGTCTACCGAGGATTTGAACTCGGATCGCCAGGATTCAGAGTCCTGAGTGCTAACCATTACACCATTCGAACCCTATTACAGAGTATTTATTGTAGAGTTCCCGATTTTTACTGTCATTGTAACACCGGATATAACATTCAGTAGATTATGAGGTTTTTGTGTTTGGCCATGTGAATAATTCAGCACCAAAAATAGGAAGGTTCTACCGAGATTTGAACTCGGATCACTGGATCAAGTCCAGAGTGCTAACCATTACACCATAGAACATATTCTAAATCCACATGGAAATTGAAAAAAAAAAATCTGCCTGTACCCATTACGCAAACGCGGACTGTCGTTCCTTCACGTGCTGCAAATACTTTCAACTGACAACAATATTTGGACAGCTATATTTCTATTTCCACGAGGCAAATTAATATGACATGGTAGTATCGTCCAAGATTTAAACTCGGATTGTAGGATTCAGAGTCCTGAGTGATAACCTTTACAGCATAGAACCCTGTAGTCAATACTCTGTTTCCTGGCCAGAAACGGTGTCAACTACCAGGCACTCATAGTATGCGTTTACCGTAGGCTAGCCATTCGTGCGTAACAAGAGTGCTTATCGACTCCCACCCACTTGTTTCTTTCACGCAACTATTTTAAAGTTGACAGGGGAGGAGTGTGTCACTGCAAAATCAAGGTAGGTCCTACCGAGATTTGAACTCGGATCGCAGGATTCAGAGTCCTGAGTGCTAACCATTACACCATAGAACCCTATACAGAGTATTTATTGTAGAGTTCCGATTTTACTGTCATTTGTACACCGGATAAACATCAGATTATGAGGTTTTTGGTTGGCCATGTGAATAATTCAGCACCAAAAATAGGAAGGTTCTACCGAGATTTGAACTCGGATCACTGGATTCAAAGTCCAGAGTGCTAACCATTACACCATAGAACCATATTCTAAATCCACATGGAAATTGAAAAAAAAATCGCCTGTAATTAGCAACAGCGGACTGTCGTTCCTTCACGTGCTGCAAATACTTTCAACTGCCAACAATATTTGGACAGCTATATTCTATTTTCCCGAGGCAAATAATAGACATGTGTAGTTCGTCCAAGATTTTAAACTCGGATTGTAGGATTCAGAGTCCCTGAGAGATAACCTTTACAGCATAGAACCCTGTAGTCAATACTCTGTTTCCTGGCCAGAAACGGTTGTCAACTACCAGGCACTCATAGATGCCGTTTACCGTAGGCTAGCCATTCGTGACGTAACAAGAGTGCTTATCGACTCCCACCACCTTGTTCTTTCACGCAACTATTTTAAAGTTGACAGGGGAGGAGTGTTGTCACTGCCAAAATCAAGGTAGTCCTACCGAGATTTGAACTCGGATCGCAGGATTCAGAGTCCTGAGTGTCTAACCATTACACCATAGAACCCTATACAGAGTATTATTGTAGAGGTTCCGATTTTACTGTCATTTGTACACCGGATAAACATCAGATTATGAGGTTTTTGGTTGGCCATGTGAATAATTCAGCACCAAAAATAGGAAGGTTCTACCGAGATTTGAACTCGGATCACTGGATTCAAAGTCCAGAGTGCTAACCATTACACCATAGAACCATATTCTAAATCCACATGGAAATTGAAAAAAAAAAATCTGCCTGTAATTAGCAACAGCGGACTGTCGTTCCTTCACGTGCTGCAAATACTTTCAACTGACAACAATATTTGGACAGCTATATTCTATTTCCACGAGGCAAATTAATTGACATGGTAGTATCGTCCAAGATTTAAACTCGGATTGTAGGATTCAGAGTCCTGAGTGATAACCTTTACAGCATAGAACCCTGTAGTCAATACTCTGTTTCCTGGCCAGAAACGGTGTCAACTACCAGGCACTCATAGTATGCGTTTACCGTAGGCTAGCCATTCGTGCGTAACAAGAGTGCTTATCGACTCCCACCCACTTGTTCTTTCACGCAACTATTTTAAAGTTTGACAGGGGAGGAGTGTGTCACTGCAAAATCAAGGTAGGTCCTACCAGATTTGAACTAGGATCACAGGATTCAGGAGTCCTGAGTGCTAACCATTACACACCATAGAACCCCTATACAGAGTATTTATTGCAGAGTTCCGATTTTCCTGTCCTTTGTACACGGATAAACATCAGATTATGATGGTTTTTGGTGGCCATGTGACATAATTCAGCACCAATAAAATAGGAAGGTTTCTACCGAGATTTGAACTCGGATCACTGGATTCAAAGTCCAGAGTGCTAAACCATTACACCATAGCACTCATATTTCTAAATCCACATGGAAATTGAAAAAAAAAATCTGCCTGTAATTAGCAACAGCGGAATGTCGTTCCTTCACGTGCTGCAAATACTTTAACTGACAACACTATTGGACAGCTCTATTCTATTTCCAGATGGCTAAATTAATGACATGGTAGTATCGCTCCCAGATTTAAACTCGGATTGTAGGATTCAGAGTCCTGAGTGATAACCTTTACAGCATAGAACCCTGTAGTCAATACTCTGTTTCCTGGCCAGAAACGGTGTCAACTACCAGGCACTCATAGTATGCGTTACCGTAGGCTAGCCATTCGTGCGTAACAAGAGTGCTTATCGACTCCCACCCACTTGTTTCTTTCACGCAACTATTTTAAAGTTGACAGGGGAGGAGTGTGTCACTGCAAAATCAAGGTAGGTCCTACCGAGATTTGAACTCAGGATCGCAGGATTCAGAGTCCTGAGTGCTAACCATTACACCATAGAACCCTATACAGAGTATTTATTGTAGAGTTCCGATTTTCCTGTCATTTGTACACCGGATAAACATCAGATTATGAGGTTTTTGGTTGGCCATGTGAATAATTCAGCACCAAAAATAGGAAGGTTCTACCGAGATTTGAACTCGGATCACTGGATTCAAAGTCCAGAGTGCTAACCATTACACCATAGAACCATATTCTAAAATCCACATGGAAATTGAAAAAAAAAAAATCTGCCTGTAATTAGCAACAGCGGACTGTCGTTCCTTCACGTGCTGCAAATACTTTCAACTGACAACAATTTTGGACAGCTATATTATTTCCACGATGGCAAATAATAGACATGGTCAGTATCGTCCAAGTATTAACTCGGATTGTAGGATTCAGAGTCCTGAGTGAATACCTTTACAGCATAGAACCCTGTAGTCAATACTCTGTTTCCCTGGCCAGAAACGGTGTCAACTACCAGGCACTCATAGTATGCGTTTACCGTAGGCTAGCCCATTCTAGTAACAAGAGTGCTTTATCGACTCCCACCCACTTGTTTCTTTCACGCAACTACTTTTAAGTGGACAGGGGAGAGAGTGTGTCACTGCAAAATCAAGGTAGGTCCTACCGAGATTTTGAACTCAGATCGCAGGTATCAGAGTCCTGAGTGCTAACCCTTACACCATAGAACCCTATACAGAGTATTTATTGTAGAGTTCCGATTTTCCTGTCATTTGTACACCGGATAAACATCAGATTATGAGGTTTTTGGTTGGCCATGTGAATAATTCAGCACCAAAAATAGGAAGGTTCTACCGAGATTTGAACTCGGATCACTGGATTCAAAGTCCAGAGTGCTAACCATTACACCATAGAACCATATTTCTAAATCCACATGGAAATTGAAAAAAAAAAATCTGCCTGTAATTAGCAACAGCGGACTGTCGTTCCTTCACGTGCTGCAAATACTTTCAACTGACAACAATATTTGGACAGCTATATTCTATTTCCACGAGGCAAATTAATTGACATGGTAGTATCGTCCAAGATTTAAACTCGGATTGTAGGATTCAGAGTCCTGAGTGATAACCTTTACAGCATAGAACCCTGTAGTCAATTTTCTGTTTCCTGGCCAGAAACGGTGTCAACTACCAGGCACTCATAGTATGCGTTTACCGTAGGCTAGCCATTCGTGCGTAACAAGAGTGTTTATCGACTCCCACCCACTTGTTTCTTTCACGCAACTATTTAAAAGTTGACAGGGGAGGAGTGTGTCACTGCAAAATCAAGGTAGGTCCTACCGAGATTTGAACTCGGATCGCAGGATTCAGAGTCCTGAGTGATAACCTTTACAGCATTGAACCCTGTAGTCAATACTCTGTTTCCTGGCCAGAAACGGTGTCAACTACCAGGCACTCATAGTATGCGTTTACCGTAGGCTAGCCATTCGTGCGTAACAAGAGTGCTTATCGACTCCCACCCACTTGTTTCTTTCACGCAACTATTTTAAAGTTGACAGGGGAGGAGTGTGTCACTGCAAAATCAAGGTAGGTCCTACCGAGATTTGAACTCGGATCGCAGGATTCAGAGTCCTGAGTGCTAACCATTACACCATAGAACCCTATACAGAGTATTTATTGTAGAGTTCCGATTTTCCTGTCATTTGTACACCGGATAAACATCAGATTATGAGGTTTTTGGTTGGCCATGTGAATAATTCAGCACCAAAAATAGGAAGGTTCTACCGAGATTTGAACTCGGATCACTGGATTCAAAGTCCAGAGTGCTAACCATTACACCATAGAACCATATTCTAAATCCACATGGAAATTGAAAAAAAAAAATCTGCCTGTAATTAGCAACAGCGGACTGTCGTTCCTTCACGTGCTGCAAATACTTTCAACTGACAACAATATTTGGACAGCTATATTCTATTTCCACGAGGCAAATTAATTGACATGGTAGTATCGTCCAAGATTTAAACTCGGATTGTAGGATTCAGAGTCCTGAGTGATAACCTTTACAGCATAGAACCCTGTAGTCAATACTCTGTTTCCTGGCCAGAAACGGTGTCAACTACCAGGCACTCATAGTATGCGTTTACCGTAGGCTAGCCATTCGTGCGTAACAAGAGTGCTTATCGACTCCCACCCACTTGTTTCTTTCACGCAACTATTTTAAAGTTGACAGGGGAGGAGTGTGTCACTGCAAAATCAAGGTAGGTCCTACCGAGATTTGAACTCGGATCGCAGGATTCAGAGTCCTGAGTGCTAACCATTACACCATAGAACCCTATACAGAGTATTTATTGTAGAGTTCCGATTTTCCTGTCATTTGTACACCGGATAAACATCAGATTATGAGGTTTTTGGTTGGCCATGTGAATAATTCAGCACCAAAAATAGGAAGGTTCTACCGAGATTTGAACTCGGATCACTGGATTCAAAGTCCAGAGTGCTAACCATTACACCATAGAACCATATTCTAAATCCACATGGAAATTGAAAAAAAAAAATCTGCCTGTAATTAGCAACAGCGGACTGTCGTTCCTTCACGTGCTGCAAATACTTTCAACTGACAACAATATTTGGACAGCTATATTCTATTTCCACGAGGCAAATTAATTGACATGGTAGTATCGTCCAAGATTTAAACTCGGATTGTAGGATTCAGAGTCCTGAGTGATAACCTTTACAGCATAGAACCCTGTAGTCAATACTCTGTTTCCTGGCCAGAAACGGTGTCAACTACCAGGCACTCATAGTATGCGTTTACCGTAGGCTAGCCATTCGTGCGTAACAAGAGTGCTTATCGACTCCCACCCACTTGTTTCTTTCACGCAACTATTTAAAAGTTGACAGGGGAGGAGTGTGTCACTGCAAAATCAAGGTAGGTCCTACCGAGATTTGAACTCGGATCGCAGGATTCAGAGTCCTGAGTGCTAACCATTACACCATAGAACCCTATACAGAGTATTTATTGTAGAGTTCCGATTTTCCTGTCATTTGTACACCGGATAAACATCAGATTATGAGGTTTTTGGTTGGCCATGTGAATAATTCAGCACCAAAAATAGGAAGGTTCTACCGAGATTTGAACTCGGATCACTGGATTCAAAGTCCAGAGTGCTAACCATTACACCATAGAACCATATTCTAAATCCACATGGAAATTGAAAAAAAAAAAATCTGCCTGTAATTAGCAACAGCGGACTGTCGTTCCTTCACGTGCTGCAAATACTTTCAACTGACAACAATATTTGGACAGCTATATTCTATTTCCACGAGGCAAATTAATTGACATGGTAGTATCGTCCAAGATTTAAACTCGGATTGTAGGATTCAGAGTCCTGAGTGATAACCTTTACAGCATAGAACCCTGTAGTCAATACTCTGTTTCCTGGCCAGAAACGGTGTCAACTACCAGGCACTCATAGTATGCGTTTACCGTAGGCTAGCCATTCGTGCGTAACAAGAGTGCTTATCGACTCCCACCCACTTGTTTCTTTCACGCAACTATTTTAAAGTTGACAGGGGAGGAGTGTGTCACTGCAAAATCAAGGTAGGTCCTACCGAGATTTGAACTCAGGATCGCAGGATTCAGAGTCCTGAGTGCTAACCATTACACCATAGAACCCTATACAGAGTATTTATTGTAGAGTTCCGATTTTCCTGTCATTTGTACACCGGATAAACATCAGATTATGAGGTTTTTGGTTGGCCATGTGAATAATTCAGCACCAAAAATAGGAAGGTTCTACCGAGATTTGAACTCGGATCACTGGATTCAAAGTCCAGAGTGCTAACCATTACACCATAGAACCATATTCTAAATCCACATGGAAATTGAAAAAAAAAAATCTGCCTGTAATTAGCAACAGCGGACTGTCGTTCCTTCACGTGCTGCAAATACTTTCAACTGACAACAATATTTGGACAGCTATATTCTATTTCCACGAGGCAAATTAATTGACATGGTAGTATCGTCCAAGATTTAAACTCGGATTGTAGGATTCAGAGTCCTGAGTGATAACCTTTACAGCATAGAACCCTGTAGTCAATACTCTGTTTCCTGGCCAGAAACGGTGTCAACTACCAGGCACTCATAGTATGCGTTTACCGTAGGCTAGCCATTCGTGCGTAACAAGAGTGCTTATCGACTCCCACCCACTTGTTTCTTTCACGCAACTATTTTAAAGTTGACAGGGGAGGAGTGTGTCACTGCAAAATCAAGGTAGGTCCTACCGAGATTTGAACTCGGATCGCAGGATTCAGAGTCCTGAGTGCTAACCATTACACCATAGAACCCTATACAGAGTATTTATTGTAGAGTTCCGATTTTCCTGTCATTTGTACACCGGATAAACATCAGATTATGAGGTTTTTGGTTGGCCATGTGAATAATTCAGCACCAAAAATAGGAAGGTTCTACCGAGATTTGAACTCGGATCACTGGATTCAAAGTCCAGAGTGCTAACCATTACACCATAGAACCATATTCTAAATCCACATGGAAATTGAAAAAAAAAAATCTGCCTGTAATTAGCAACAGCGGACTGTCGTTCCTTCACGTGCTGCAAATACTTTCAACTGACAACAATATTTGGACAGCTATATTCTATTTCCACGAGGCAAATTAATTGACATGGTAGTATCGTCCAAGATTTAAACTCGGATTGTAGGATTCAGAGTCCTGAGTGATAACCTTTACAGCATAGAACCCTGTAGTCCAATTTTCTGTTTCCTGGCCAGAAACGGTGTCAACTACCAGGCACTCATAGTATGCGTTTACCGTAGGCTAGCCATTCGTGCGTAACAAGAGTGCTTATCGACTCCCACCCACTTGTTTCTTTCACGCAACTATTTTAAAGTTGACAGGGGAGGAGTGTGTCACTGCAAAATCAAGGTAGGTCCTACCGAGATTTGAACTCGGATCGCAGGATTCAGAGTCCTGAGTGCTAACCATTACACCATAGAACCCTATACAGAGTATTTATTGTAGAGTTCCGATTTTCCTGTCATTTGTACACCGCACTCATAGTATGAGGTTTTTGGTTGGCCAGTGAATAATTCAGCACCAAAAGGCTTCTCCGAGATCCTCATCCATTGTTGCTTTCAACCATATTTCTAAATCCACATTGAAAAAAAAAAATCTGCTGTAATTAGCAACAGCGGACTGTCGTTCCTTCACGTGCTGCAAATTCTTTCAACTGACATAATATTTGGACAGCTATATTCTACCACGAGGCAAATAATCTGTCAAGGCCCCGGATTGGAATCGGGGTCCTGAGTGATACCTAAGCATTGAACCGTAGTCAATACTCTGTTTCCTGGCCAGGAAACGGTGTCAACTAACCAACAGGCACTCATAGTATGCGTTTTACCGTAGGCTAGCCCATTCGTGGCGTAACAAGAGTGGCTTATCGACCTTCCCACCACTTGTCTTCTTTCACGCAACTATTTAAAGTTGACAGGGGAGGAGTGTGTCACTGCAAAATCAAGGTAGGTCCTACCGAGATTTGAACTCGGATCGCAGGATTCAGAGTCCTGAGTGCTAACCATTACACCATAGAACCCTATACAGAGTATTTATTGTAGAGTTCCGATTTTTCCTGTCATTTGTACACCGGATAAACATCAGATTATGAGGTTTTTGGTTGGCCATGTGAATAATTCAGCACCAAAAATAGGAAGTTCTACCGAGATTTTGAACTCGGATCACTGGATTCAAAGTCCAGAGTGCTAACCATTACACCATAGAACCATATTCTAAATCCACATGGAAATTGAAAAAAAAAAATCTGCCTGTAATTAGCAACAGCGGACTGTCGTTCCTTCACGTGCTGCAAATACTTTCAACTGACAACAATATTTGGACAGCTATATTCTATTTCCACGAGGCAAATTAATTGACATGGTAGTATCGTCCAAGATTTAAACTCGGATTGTAGGATTCAGAGTCCTGAGTGATAACCTTTACAGCATAGAACCCTGTAGTCAATACTCTGTTTCCTGGCCAGAAACGGTGTCAACTACCAGGCACTCATAGTATGCGTTTACCGTAGGCTAGCCATTCGTGCGTAACAAGAGTGCTTATCGACTCCCACCCACTTGTTTCTTTCACGCAACTATTTTAAAGTTGACAGGGGAGGAGTGTGTCACTGCAAAATCAAGGTAGGTCCTACCGAGATTTGAACTCGGATCGCAGGATTCAGAGTCCTGAGTGCTAACCATTACACCATAGAACCCTATACAGAGTATTTATTGTAGAGTTCCGATTTTCCTGTCATTTGTACACCGGATAAACATCAGATTATGAGGTTTTTGGTTGGCCATGTGAATAATTCAGCACCAAAAATAGGAAGGTTCTACCGAGATTTGAACTCGGATCACTGGATTCAAAGTCCAGAGTGCTAACCATTACACCATAGAACCATATTCTAAATCCACATGGAAATTGAAAAAAAAAAATCTGCCTGTAATTAGCAACAGCGGACTGTCGTTCCTTCACGTGCTGCAAATACTTTCAACTGACAACAATATTTGGACAGCTATATTCTATTTCCACGAGGCAAATTAATTGACATGGTAGTATCGTCCAAGATTTAAACTCGGATTGTAGGATTCAGAGTCCTGAGTGATAACCTTTACAGCATAGAACCCTGTAGTCAATACTCTGTTTCCTGGCCAGAAACGGTGTCAACTACCAGGCACTCATGTATGCGTTTACCGGTAGGCTAAGCCATTCGTGCGTAACAAGAGTGCTTATCGACTCCCACCCACTTGTTTCTTTCACGCAACTATTTTAAAGTTTGACAGGGGAGGAGTGTGGTCACTGCAAAATCAAGTTAATGGTCCTACCGAGATTTTGAACTCGGATCGCAGGATTCAGAGTCCTGAGGTGGCTAACCATTACACCATAGAAACCCTATACAGAGTATTTATTGTAGAAGTTCCCGATTTTCCTGTCATTTGTACACCGGAAAACATCAGATTATGAGGGTTTTTGGTTGCCATGTGAATTAATCAGCACCAAAAATAGGAGGTTTCTACCGAGATTTGAACTCGGATTCACTGGATTCAAAGTCCAGAGATGCTAACCATTACCACCATAGAACCAGATTTCTAAATCCACATGGAAATTGAAAAAAAAAAAATCTGCGTGTAATTAGCAACAGCGGACTGTCGTTCCTTTCACGTGCTGCAAATACTTTCAACTGACAACAATTTTGGACAGCTATATTCTATTTCCACGAGGCAAATTAATTGACATGGTAGTATCGTCCAAGATTTAAACTCGGATTGTAGGATTCAGAGTCCTGAGTGATAACCTTTACAGCATAGAACCCTGTAATCAATACTCTGTTTCCTGGCCAGAAACGGTGTCAACTACCAGGCACTCATGTATGCGTTACCGTAGGCTAGCATTCGTGCGTAACAAGAGTGCTTATCGACTCCCACCCACTTGTTTCTTTCACGCAACTATTTAAAGTTGACAGGGGAGGAGTGTGTCACTGCAAAATCAAGGTAGGTCCTACCGAGATTTGAACTCGGATCGCAGGATTAGAGTCCTGAGTGCTAACCATTACACCATAGAACCCTATACAGAGATTTATTGTAGAGTTCCGATTTTCCTGTCATTTGTACACGCGATAAACATCAGATTATGAGGTTTTTGGTTGGCCATGTGAATAATTCAGCACCAACAATAGGAAGGTTTCTACCGAGATTTGAACTCGGATCACTGGATTCAAAGTCCAGAGTGCTAACCATTACACCATAGAACCATATTCTAAATCCACATGGAAATTGAAAAAAAAAAATCTGCGTGTAATTAGCAACAGCGGACTGTCGTTCCTTCACGTGCTGCAAAATACTTTCAACTGACAACAATATTTGGACAGCTATATTCTATTTCCACGAGGCAAATTAATTGACATGGTAGTATCGTCCAAGATTTAAACTCGGATTGTAGGATTCAGAGTCCTGAGTGATAACCTTTACAGCATAGAACCCTGTAGTCCAATACTCTGTTTCCTGGCCAGAAACGGTGTCAACTACCAGGCACTCATAGTATGCGTTTACCGTAGGCTAGCCATTCGTGCGTAACAAGAGTGCTTATCGACTCCCACCCACTTGTTTCTTTCACGCAACTATTTAAAGTTGACAGGGGAGGGTGTTGTCACTGCAAAATCAAGGTAGGTCCTACCGAGATTTGAACTCGGATCGCAGGATTCAGAGTCCTGAGTGCTAACCATTACACCATAGGAACCCTATACAGAGTATTTATTGTAGAGTTCCGATTTTCCTGTCATTTGTACACCGGATAAACATCAGATTATGAGGTTTTTGGTTGGCCATGTGAATAATTCAGCACCAAAAATAGGAAGGTTCTACCGAGATTTGAACTCGGATTACTGGATTCAAAGTCCAGAGTGCTAACCATTACACCATAGAACCATATTCTAAATCCACATGGAAATTGAAAAAAAAAAATCTGCGTGTAATTAGCAACAGCGGACTGTCGTTCCTTCACGTGCTGCAAATACTTTCAACTGACAACAATATTTGGACAGCTATATTCTATTTCCACGAGGCAAATTAATTGACATGGTAGTATCGTCCAAGATTTAAACTCGGATTGTAGGATTCAGAGTCCTGAGTGATAACCTTTACAGCATAGAACCCTGTAGTCAATACTCTGTTTCCTGGCCAGAAACGGTGTCAACTACCAGGCACTCATAGTATGCGTTTACCGTAGGCTAGCCATTCTCGTGCGTAACAAGAGTGCTTATCGACTCCCACCCACTTGTTTCTTTCACGCAACTATTTTAAAGTTGACAGGGGAGGAGTGTGTCACTGCAAAATCAAGGTAGGTCCTACCGAGATTTGAAATCGGATCGCAGGATTCAGAGTCCTGAGTGCTAACCCATTACACCATAGAACCCTATACAGAGTATTTATTGTAGAGTTCCGATTTTTCCTGTCATTTGTACACCGGAATAAACATCAGATTATGAGGTTTTTGGTTGGCCATGTGAATAATTCAGCACCAAAAATAGGAAGGTTCTACCGAGATTTGAACTCGGATCACTGGATTCAAAGTCCAGAGTGCTAACCATTACACCATAGAACCATATTCTAAATCCACATGGAAATTGAAAAAAAAAAAATCTGCGTGTAATTAGCAACAGCGGACTGTCGTTCCTTCACGTGCTGCAAATACTTTCACCTGACAACAATATTTGGACAGCTATATTCTATTTCCATCGAGGGCAAATTAATTGACATGGTAGTATCGTCCAAGATTTTTAAACTCGGATGTAGGATTCAGAGTCCTGGTAGTGATAACCTTTACAGCATAGAACCCTGTAGTCAATACTCTGTTTCCTGGCCAGAACGGTGTCAACTACCAGGCACTCATAGTATGCGTTTACCGTAGGCTAGCCATTCGTGCGTAACAAGAGTGCTTATCGACTCCCACCCCACTTGTTTCTTTCACGCAACTATTTTAAAGTTGACAGGGGAGGAGTGTGTCACTGCAAAATCAAGGTAGGTCCTACCGAGATTTGAACTCGGATCGCAGGATTCAGAGTCCTGAGTTGCTAACCATTACACCATAGAACCCTATACAGAGTATTTATTGTAGAGTTCCGATTTTCCTGTCATTTGTACACCGGATATAAACATCAGATTATGAGGTTTTTGGTTGGCCATGTGAATAATTCAGCACCAAAAATAGGAAGGTTTCTACCGAGATTTGAACTCGGATCACTGGATTCAAAGTCCAGAGTGCTAACCATTACACCATAGAACCATATTCTAAATCCACATGGAAATTGAAAAAAAAAAATCTGCCGTGTAATTAGCAACAGCGGACTGTCGTTCCTTCACGTGCTGCAAATACTTTCAACTGACAACAATATTTGGACAGCTATATTCTATTTCCACGAGGCAAATTAATTAGACATGGTAGTATCGTCCAAGATTTAAACTCGGATTGTAGGATTCAGAGTCCTGAGTGATAACCTTTACAGCATAGAACCCTGTAGTCAATACTCTGTTTCCTGGCCAGAAACGGTGTCAACTACCAGGCACTCATAGTATGCGTTTACCGTAGGCTAGCCATTCGTGCGTAACAAGAGTGCTTATCGACTCCCACCCACTTGTTTCTTTCACGCAACTATTTTAACGTTGACAGGGGAGGGAGTGTGTCACTGCAAAATCAAGGTAGGTCCTACCGAGATTTGAACTCGGATCGCAGGCATTCAGAGTCCTGAGTGCTAACCATTACACCATAGAACCCTATACAGAGTATTTATTGTAGAGTTCCGATTTTCCTGTCATTTGTACACCGGAATAAACATCAGATTATGAGGTTTTTGGTTGGCCATGTGAATAATTCAGCCACCAAAAAATAGGAAGTGTTCTACCGGAGATTTGGAACTCGGATCACTGGATTTCAAAGTCCAGAGTGCTAACCATTACACCATAGAACCATATCTAAATCCACATGGAAATTGAAAAAAAAAAAATCTGCGTGTAATTAGCAACAGCGGACTGTCGTTCCTTCACGTGCTGCAAATACTTTCAACTGACAACAATATTGGACAGCTATATTCTATTTCCACGAGGGCAAATTAATTGACATGGTAGTATCGTCCAAGAATTTAAACTCGGATTGTAGGATTCAGAGTCCGTGAGTGATAACCTTTACAGCCATAGAACCCTGTAGTCAATACTCTGTTTCCTGGCCAGAAACGGTGTCAACTACCAGGCACTCATAGTATGCGTTTACCGTAGGCTAGCCATTCGTGCGTAACAAGAGTGCTTATCGACTCCCACCCACTTGTTTCTTTCACGCAACTATTTTAAAGTTGACAGGGGAGGAGTGTGTCACTGCAAAATCAAGGTAGGTCCTACCGAGATTTGAACTCGGATCGCAGGATTCAGAGTCCTGAGTGCTAACCATTACACCATAGAACCCTATACAGAGTATTTATTGTAGAGTTCCGATTTTCCTGTCATTTGTACACCGGATAAACATCAGATTATGAGGTTTTTGGTTGGCCATGTGAATAATTCAGCACCAAAAATAGGAAGGTTCTACCGAGATTTGAACTCGGATCACTGGATTCAAAGTCCAGAGTGCTAACCATTACACCATAGAACCATATTCTAAATCCACATGGAAATTGAAAAAAAAAAATTCTGCGTGTAATTAGCAACAGCGGACTGTCGTTCCTTCACGTGCTGCAATACTTTCAACTGACAACAATATTTGGACAGCTATATTCTATTTCCACGAGGCAAATTAATTGACATGGTAGTATCGTTCCAAGATTTAAACTCGGATTGTAGGATGTCAGAGTCCTGAGTGATAACCTTTACAGCATAGAACCCTGTAGTCAATACGCTGTTTCCTGGCCAGAAACGGTGTCAACTACCAGGCACTCATAGTATGCGTTTACCGTAGGCTAGCCATTCGTGCCGTAACAAGAGTGCTTATCGACTCCCACCCACTTGTTTCTTTCACGCAACTATTATTAAGTTGACAGGGGAGGACTGTGTCACTGCCAAATCAAGGTAGGGTCCTACCGAGATTGAAACTCGGATCGCAGGATTCAGAGTCCCTGAGTGCTAACCATTACACCATAGAACCCTATACAGAGTATTTATTGTAGAGTTCCGATTTTCCTGTCATTTGTACACCGGATAAAACATCAGATTATGAGGTTTTTGGTTGGCCATGTGAATAATTCAGCACCAAAAATAGGAAGGTTCTACCGAGATTTGAACTCGGATCACTGGATTCAAAGTCCAGAGTGCTAACCATTACACCATAGAACCATATTCTAAATCCACATGGAAATTGAAAAAAAAAAAATCTGCGTGTAATTAGCAACAGCGGACTGTCGTTCCTTCACGTGCTGCAAATACTTTCAACTGACAACAATATTTGGACAGCTATATTCTATTTCCACGAGGCAAATTAATTGACATGGTAGTATCGTCCAAGATTTAAACTCGGATTGTAGGATTCAGAGTCCTGAGTGATAACCTTTACAGCATAGAACCCTGTAGTCAATACTCTGTTTCCTGGCCAGAAACGGTGTCAACTACCAGGCACTCATAGTATGCGTTTACCGTAGGCTAGCCATTCGTGCGTAACAAGAGTGCTTATCGACTCCCACCCACTTGTTTCTTTCACGCAACTATTTAAAAGTTGACAGGGGAGGAGTGTGTCACTGCAAAATCAAGGTAGGTACCTACCGAGATTTGAACTCGGATCGCAGGATTCAGAGTCCTGAGTGCTAACCATTACAACCATAGAACCCTATACAGAGTATTTATTGTAGAGTTCCGATTTTCCTGTCATTTGTACAACCGGATAAACATCAGATTATGAGGTTTTGGTTGGCCATGTGAATATTCAGCACCAAAAATAGGAAGGTTCTACTACCGAGATTTGAACTCGGATCAACTGGATTCAAAGTCCGAGAGTGCTAACCATTACAACCATAGAACCATATTCTAAATCCACATGGAAATTGAAAAAAAAAATTCTGCGTGTAATTAGCAACAGCGGGACTGTCCGTTCCTTCACGTGCTGCAAATACTTTCAACTGACAACAATATTTGGACAGCTATATTCTATTTCCACGAGGCAAATTAATTGACATGGTAGTATCGTCCAAGATTAAACTCGGATTGTCAGGATTCAGAGTCCTGAGTGATAACCTTTACAAGCATAGAACCCTGTAGTCAATACTCTGTTTCCTGGCCAGAAACGGTGGTCAACTACCAGGCACTCATAGTATGCGTTTACCGTAGGCTAGCCATTCGTGCGTAACAAGAGTGCTTATCGACTCCCACCCACTTGTTTCTTTCACGCAACTATTTTAAAGTTGACAGGGGAGGAGTGTGTCACTGCAAAATCAAGGTAGGTCCTACCGAGATTTGAACTCGGATCGCAGGATTCAGAGTCCTGAGTGCTAACCATTACACCATAGAACCCTATACAGAGTATTTATTGTAGAGTTCCGATTTTCCTGTCATTTGTACACCGGATAAACATCAGATTATGAGGTTTTTGGTTGGCCATGTGAATAATTCAGCACCAAAAATAGGAAGGTTCTACCGAGATTTGAACTCGGATCACTGGATTCAAAGTCCAGAGTGCTAACCATTACACCATAGAACCATATTTCTAAATCCACATGGAAATTGAAAAAAAAAAAATCTGCGTGTAATTAGCAACAGCGGACTGTCGTTCCTTCACGTGCTGCAAATACTTTCAACTGACAACAATATTTGGACAGCTATATTCTATTTCCACGAGGCAAATTAATTGACATGGTAGTATCGTCCAAGATTTAAACTCGGATTGTAGGATTCAGAGTCCTGAGTGATAACCTTTACAGCATAGAACCCTGTAGTCAATACTCTGTTTCCTGGCCAGAAACGGTGTCAACTACCAGGCACTCATAGTATGCGTTTACCGTAGGCTAGCCATTCGTGCGTAACAAGAGTGCTTATCGACTCCCACCCACTTGTTTCTTTCACGCAACTATTTTAAAGTTGACAGGGGAGGAGTGTGTCACTGCAAAATCAAGGTAGGTCCTACCGAGATTTGAACTCGGATCGCAGGATTCAGAGTCCTGAGTGCTAACCATTACACCATAGAACCCTATACAGAGTATTTATTGTAGAGTTCCGATTTTCCTGTCATTTGTACACCGGATAAACATCAGATTATGAGGTTTTTGGTTGGCCATGTGAATAATTCAGCACCAAAAATAGGAAGGTTCTACCGAGATTTGAACTCGGATCACTGGATTCAAAGTCCAGAGTGCTAACCATTACACCATAGAACCATATTCTAAATCCACATGGAAATTGAAAAAAAAAAAATCTGCGTGTAATTAGCAACAGCGGACTGTCGTTCCTTCACGTGCTGCAAATACTTTCAACTGACAACAATATTTGGACAGCTATATTCTATTTCCACGAGGCAAATTAATTGACATGGTAGTATCGTCCAAGATTTAAACTCGGATTGTAGGATTCAGAGTCCTGAGTGATAACCTTTACAGCATAGAACCCTGTAGTCAATACTCTGTTTCCTGGCCAGAAACGGTGTCAACTACCAGGCACTCATAGTATGCGTTTTACCGTAGGCTAGCCATGTCGTGCGTAACAAGAGTGCTTATCGACTCCCACCCACTTGTTTCTTTCACGCAACTATTTTAAAGTTGACAGGGGAGGAGTGTGTCACTGCAAAATCAAGGTAGGTCCTACCGAGATTTGAACTCGGATCGCAGGATTCAGAGTCCTGAGTGCTAACCATTACACCATAGAACCCTATACAGAGTATTTATTGTAGAGTTTCCGATTTTCCTGTCATTTGTACACCGGATAAACATCAGATTATGAGGTTTTTGGTTGGCCATGTGAATAATTCAGCACCAAAAATAGGAAGGTTCTACCGAGATTTGAACTCGGATCACTGGATTCAAAGTCCAGAGTGCTAACCATTACACCATAGAACCATATTCTAAATCCACATGGAAATTGAAAAAAAAAAATCTGCGTGTAATTAGCAACAGCGGACTGTCGTTCCTTCACGTGCTGCAAATACTTTCAACTGACAACAATATTTGGACAGCTATATTCTATTTCCACGAGGCAAATTAATTGACATGGTAGTATCGTCCAAGATTTAAACTCGGATTGTAGGATTCAGAGTCCTGAGTGATAACCTTTACAGCATAGAACCCTGTAGTCAATATTCTGTTTCCTGGCCAGAAACGGTGTCAACTACCAGGCACTCATAGTATGCGTTTACCGTAGGCTAGCCATTCGTGCGTAACAAGAGTGCTTATCGACTCCCACCCACTTGTTTCTTTCACGCAACTATTTAAAAGTTGACAGGGGAGGAGTGTGTCACTGCAAAATCAAGGTAGGTCCTACCGAGATTTGAACTCGGATCGCAGGATTCAGAGGTCCTGAGTGATAACCTTTACAGCATTGAACCCTGTAGTCAATACTCTGTTTCCTGGCCAGAACGGTGTCAACTACCAGGCACTCATAGTATGCGTTTACCGTAGGCTAGCCATTCGTGCGTAACAAGAGTGCTTATCGACTCCCACCCACTTGTTTCTTTCACGCAACTATTTTAAAGTTGACAGGGGAGGAGTGTGTCACTGCAAAATCAGGTAGGTCCTACCGAGATTTGAACTCGGATCGCAGGATTCAGAGTCCTGAGTGCTAACCATTACACCATAGAACCCTATACAGAGTATTTATTGTAGAGTTCCGATTTTCCTGTCATTTGTACACCGGATAAACATCAGATTATGAGGTTTTTGGTTGGCCATGTGAATAATTCAGCACCAAAAAATAGGAAGGTTCTACCGAGATTTGACTCGGATCACTGGATTCAAAGTCCAGAGTGCTAACCATTACACCATAGAACCATATTCTAAATCCACATGGAAATTTGAAAAAAAAAAATTCTGCGTGTTAATTAGCAAACAGCGGACTGTCGTTCCTTCACGTGCTGCAATACTTTCAACTGACAACAATATTTGGACAGCTATATTCTATTTCCACGAGGCAAATTAATTGACATGGTAGTATCGTCCAAGATTTAAAACTCGGATCGCAGGATTCAGAGTCCTGAGTGATAACCTTTACAGCATTGAACCCTGTAGTCAATACTCTGTTTCCTGGCCAGAAATGGTGTCAACTACCAGGCAACTCATAGTATGCGTTTACCGTAGGCTAGCCATTCGTGCGTAACAAGAGTGCTTATCGACTCCCACCCACTTGTTTCTTTCACGCAACTATTTTAAAGTTGACAGGGGAGGAGTGTGTCACTGCAAAATCAAGGTAGGTCCTACTAAGATTTGAACTAGGATCACAGGATTCAGAGTCCTGAAGTGCTAACCATTACACCATAGAACCCTATTACAGGTATTTATTGTAGAGTTCCGATTTTCCTGTCATTTGTTACACCGGATAAACATCAGATTATGAGGTTTTTGGTTTGGCCATGTGAATAATTCAGCACCAAAATAGGAAGGTTCTTCCGAGATTTGAACTTGGATCACTGGATTCAAAGTCCAGAGTGCTAACCATTACACCATAGAACCATATTTCTAAATCCACATGGAAATTGAAAAAAAAAAATCTGCCTGTAATTAGCAACAGCGGACTGTCGTTCCTTCACGTTGCTGCAAATACTTTCAACTGACAACAATATTTTGGACAGCTATATTCTATTTCCACGAGGCAAATTAATTGACATGGTAGTATCGTCCAAGATTTAAACTCGGATTGTAGGATTCAGAGTCCTGAGTATAACCTTTACAGCATAGAACCCTGTAGTCAATTTTCTGTTTCCTGGCCAGAAACGGCTGTCAACTACCAGGCACTCATAGTATGCGTTTACCGTAGGCTAGCCATTCGTGCGTAAACAAGAGTGTTTATCGACTCCCACCCACTTGTTTCTTTCACGCAACTATTTAAAAGTTGACAGGGGAGGAGTGTGTCACTGCAAAAATCAAGGTAGGTACAACCGAGATTTGAACTCGGATCGCAGGATTCAGAGTCCTGAGTTGCTAACCATTACACCATAGAACCCTATACAGAGTATTTATTGTAGAGTTCCGATTTTCCTGTTCATTTGTACACCGGATAAACATCAGATTATGAGGTTTTTGGTTGGCCATGTGAATAATTCAGCACCAAAAATAGGAAGGTTCTACCGAGATTTGAACTCGGATCACTGGATTCAAAGTCCAGAGTGCTAACCATTAACACCATAGAACCATATTCTAAATCCACATGGAAATTTGAAAAAAAAATTCTGCGTGAATTAGCAACAGCGGACTGTCGTTCCTTCAACGTGCTGCAAATACTTTCAACTGACAACAATATTTGGACAGCTATATTCTATTTCCACGAGGCAAATTAATTGACATGGTCAGTATCGTCCAAGATTTAAACTCGGATCGCAGGATTCAGAGTCCTGAGTGATAACCTTTACAGCATTGAACCCTGTAGTCAATACTCTGTTTCCTTGCCAGAAATGGTTCAACTACCAGGCACTCATAGTATGCGTTTACCGTATAGGCTAGCCATTCGTGCGTAACAAGAGTGCTTATCGACTCCCACCCACTTGTTTCTTTCACGCAACTATTTTAAAGTTGACAGGGGAGGAGTGTGTCACTGCAAAATCAAGGTAGGTCCTACTAAGATTTGAACTAGGATCACAGGATTCAGAGTCCTGAGTGCTAACCATTACACCATAGAACCCTATACAGAGTATTTATTGTAGAGTTCCGATTTTTCCTGTCATTTGTACACCGGATAAACATCAGATTATGAGGTTTTTGGTTGGCCATGTGAATAATCAGCACCAAAAATAGGAAGGTTCTACGAGATTTGAACTCGGATCACTGGATTAAAGTCCAGAGTGCTAACCATTACACCATAGAACCATATTTCTAAATCCACATGGAAATTGAAAAAAAAAAATCTGCCTGTAATTAGCACAGCGGACTGTCGTTCCCTTCACGTGCTGCAAATACTTTCAACTGACAACAAATCATTTGCGACAGGCTATATTCTATTCCACGAGGGCAAAATTAATTGACATGGTAGTATCGTCCAAGATTTAAACTCGGATTGTAGGATTCAGAGTCCTGAGTGATAACCTTTACAGCATAGAACCCTGTAAGTCAATACTCTGTTTCCTGGCCAGAAACGGTGTCCAACTACCAGGCACTCATAGTATGCGTTTACCGTAGGCTAGCCATTCGTGCGTAACAAGAGTGCTTATCGACTCCCACCACTTGTTCTTCACGCAACTATTTTAAAGTTGACAGGGGAGGAGTGTGTCACTGCAAAATCAAGGTTAGGTCCTACCGAGATTTGAACTCGGATCGCAGGATTCAGAGTCCTGAGTGCTAACCATTACACCATAGAACCCTTATACAGAGTATTTATTGTAGAGTTCCGATTTCCTGTCATTTGTACAACCGGAATAAACATCAGATTATGAGGTTTTTGGTTGGCCATGTGAATAATTCAGCACCAAAAATAGGAAGGTTCTACCGAGATTTGAACTCGGATCACTGGATTCAAAGTCCAGAGTGCTAACCATTACACCATAGAACCATATTCTAAATCCACATGGAAATTGAAAAAAAAAAATCTGCGGTAATTAGCAACAGCGGACTGTCGTTCCTTCACGTGCTGCAAATACTTTCAACTGACAACAATATTTGGACAGCTATATTCTATTTCCACGAGGCAAATTAATTGACATGGTAGTTATCGTCCAAGATTTAAACTCGGATTGTAGGATTCAGAGTCCTGAGTGATAACCTTTACAGCATAGAACCCTGTAGTCAATACTCTGTTTCCTGGCCAGAAACGGTGTCAACTACCAGGCACTCTAGTATGCGTTACCGTAGGCTAGCCATTCGTGCGTAACAAGAGTGCTTATCGACTCCCACCACTTGTTTCTTTAACGCAACTATTTTAAAGTTGACAGGGGAGGGAGTGTAGTCACTGCAAAAATCAAGGTTAGGTCCCCTACCAAGATTTGGAACTAGGATCACAGGATTCAGAGTCCTGAGTGCTAACCATTACACCATAGAACCCTATACGAGTATTTATTGTAGAGTTCCGATTTTCTTCATTTGTTACACCGGATAAACATCAGATTATGAGGTTTTTGGTTGGCCATGTGAATAATTCAGCACCAAAAATAGGAAGGTTCTACCGAGATTTGAACTCGGATCACTGGATTCAAAGTCCAGAGTGCTAACCATTACACCATAGAACCATATTCTAAATCCACATGGAAATTGAAAAAAAAAAATCTGCCTGTAATTAGCAACAGCGGACTGTCGTTCCTTCACGTGCTGCAAATACTTTCAACTGACAACAATATTTGGACAGCTATATTCTATTTCCACGAGGCAAATTAATTGACATGGTAGTATCGTCCAAGATTTAAACTCGGATTGTAGGATTCAGAGTCCTGAGTGATAACCTTTACAGCATAGAACCCTGTAGTCAATACTCTGTTCCTGGCCAGAAACGGTGTCAACTACCAGGCACTCATAGTATGCGTTTACCGTAGGCTAGCCATTCGTGCGTAACAAGAGTGCTTATCGACTCCCACCCACTTGTTTCTTTCACGCAACTATTTAAAGTTGACAGGGGAGGAGTGTGTCACTGCAAAATCAAGGTAGGTCCTACCGAGATTTGAACTCGGATCGCAGGATTCAGAGTCCTGAGTGATAACCTTTACAGCATGAACCCTGTAGTCAATACTCTGTTTCCTGGCCAGAAACGGTGTCAACTACCAGGCACTCATAGTATGCGTTTACCGTAGGCTAGCCATTCGTGCGTAACAAGAGTGCTTATCGACTCCCACCCACTTGTTTCTTTTCACGCAACTATTTTAAAGTTGACAGGGGAGGAGTGTGTCACTGCAAAATCAAGGTAGGTCCTACTAAGATTTGAACTCGGATCACAGGATTCAGAGTCCTGAGTGCTAACCATTACACCATAAGACCCTATACAGAGTATTATTGTAGAGTTCCGATTTTCTGTATTTGTACACCGGATAAACAATCAGATTATGAGGTTTTTGGTTGGCCATGTGAATAATTCAGCACCAAAAATAGGAAGGTTCTTGCCGAGATTTGAACTTGGATCACTGGATTCAAAGTTCCAGAGTGCTAACCATTACACCATAGAACCATATTCTAAATCCACATGGAAATTGAAAAAAAAAATCTGCTGTAATTAGCAACAGCGGACTGTCGTTCCTTCACGTGCTGCAAATACTTTCAACTGACAACAATATTTGGACAGCTATATTCTATTTCCACGAGGCAAATTAATTGACATGGTAGTATCGTCCAAGATTTAAACTCGGATTGTAGGATTCAGAGTCCTGAGTGATAACCTTTACAGCATAGAACCCTGTAGTCAATACTCTGTTTCCTGGCCAGAAACGGTGTCAACTACCAGGCACTCATAGTATGCGTTTACCGTAGGCTAGCCATTCGTGCGTAACAAGAGTGCTTATCGACTCCCACCCACTTGTTTCTTTCACGCAACTATTTTAAAAGTTGACAGGGGAGGAGTGTGTCACTGCAAAATCAAGGTAGGTCCTACCGAGATTTGAACTCGGATCGCAGGATTCAGAGTCCTGAGTGCTAACCATTACACCATAGAACCCTATACAGAGTATTTATTGTAGAGTTCCGATTTTCCTGTCATTTGTACACCGGATAAACATCAGATTATGAGGTTTTTGGTTGGCCATGTGAATAATTCAGCACCAAAAATAGGAAGGTTCTACCGAGATTTGAACTCGGATCACTGGATTCAAAGTCCAGAGTGCTAACCATTACACCATAGAACCATATTCTAAATCCACATGGAAATTGAAAAAAAAAATCTGCGTGTAATTAGCAACAGCGGACTGTCGTTCCTTCACGTGCTGCAAATACTTTCAACTGACAACAATATTTGGACAGCTATATTCTATTTCCACGAGGCAAATTAATTGACATGGTAGTATCGTCCAAGATTTAAACTCGGATTGTAGGATTCAGAGTCCTGAGTGATAACCTTTACAGCATAGAACCCTGTAGTCAATACTCTGTTTCCTGGCCAGAAACGGTGTCAACTACCAGGCACTCATAGTATGCGTTTACCGTAGGCTAGCCATTCGTGCGTAACAAGAGTGCTTATCGACTCCCACCCACTTGTTTCTTTCACGCAACTATTTAAAAGTTGACAGGGGAGGAGTGTGTCACTGCAAAATCAAGGTAGGTCCTACCGAGATTTGAACTCGGATCGCAGGATTCAGAGTCCTGAGTGCTAACCATTACACCATAGAACCCTATCAATATTTGTTTCCTGGCCAGAAATGGTGTCAACTACCAGGACTCATAGTATGAGTTTACCGTTGGCTAGCCATTCGTGCGTAACAAGAGTGCTTATCGACTCCCACCCACTTGTGTTCTTTCACCAACTATTTTTATTCAAAGTTGACCAGGGAGGAGTGTGTCACTGCAAACAAGGTAGGTCCTACAAGATTTTGAATTAAAACTATGATCACAGGATTCGAGTCTGATGCTAACCATTACACCATAGACCCCTATACAGAGTATTTATTTGGTAGATTTATTCCGATTTTCCTGTCATTTGTACACCGGATAACATCAGATTAATGAGGTTTGTTGGTTGGCCAGGTAATATGTCAGCACCAAAATAGGAGGTTTTCCGTATTTGAACTCGGATCACTGGAACAAAGTGCAGATGCTACCCACTTTTTCCTTAGACCATATTTCTAAATTGACAGGAAGTGTGTCACTGCAAAAAAAAAATCTGCCGTAATTTGAACTCGGACTGTCGTTCCTTCACGTGCTGCCAATTACTTCAACTGACAACAACATATTTGGACCGCTATATGTCTATTTCCACGAGCAAATTAATTGACATGGTAGTATGTCCAGATTTAAACTCGGATTGTAGGATTTCAGATCCTGATGTAACCTTTACAGCATAGAACCCTGTAGTCATACTCTGTTTCCTGGCCAGAAACGGGTCACCTACCAGGCCTCTAGTATCATTTACCGTAAATGCCATTCGTGCGTAAAAAAGTGTTTAATCGCTCCCACCCACTGTTTTCTTTCACGCACTATTTAAAAGTTTGACAGCTATATTGTTCCACGAGGCAAAAACAAGGTAGTATCGTCCAAGATTTAAACTCGGATTGTAGGATTCAGAGTCCTGAGTGATAACCTTTACAGCATAGAACCCTGTAGTCAATACTCTGTTTCCTGGCCAGAAACGGTGTCAACTACCAGGCACTCATAGTATGCGTTTACCGTAGGCTAGCCATTCGTGCGTAACAAGAGTGCTTATCGACTCCCACCCACTTGTTTCTTTCACGCAACTATTTTAAAGTTGACAGGGGAGAGTGTGTCACTGCAAAATCAAGGTAGGTCCTACCGAGATTTGAACTCGGATCGCAGGATTCAGAGTCCTGAGTGCTAACCATTACACCATAGAACCCTATACAGAGTATTTATTGTAGAGTTCCGATTTTCTGTCATTTGTACACCGGATAAACATCAGATTATGAGGTTTTTTGGTTGGCCATGTGAATAATTCAGCACCAAAAATAGGAAGGTTCTACCGAGATTTGAACTCGGATCACTGGATTCAAAGTCAGAGTGCTAACCATTACACCATAGAACCATATTCTAAATCCACATGGAAATTGAAAAAAAAAAATCTGCGTGTAATTAGCAACAGCGGACTGTCGTTCCTTCACGTGCTGCAAATACTTTCAACTGACAACATATTTGGACAGCTATATTCTATTTCCACGAGGCAAATAATTGACATGGTAGTATCGTCCAAGATTTAAACTCGGATTGTAGGATTCAGAGTCCTGAGTGATAACCTTTACAGCATAGAACCCTGTAGTCAATACTCTGTTTCCTGGCCAGAAACGGTGTCAACTACCAGGCACTCATAGTATGCGTTTACCGTAGGCTAGCCATTCGTGCGTAACAAGAGTGCTTATCGACTCCCACCCACTTGTTTCTTTCACGCAACTATTTAAAAGTTGACAGGGGAGGAGTGTGTCACTGCAAAATCAAGGTAGGTCCTACCGAGATTTGAACTCGGATCGCAGGATTCAGAGTCCTGAGTGCTAACCATTACACCATAGAACCCTATACAGAGTATTTATTGTAGAGTTCCGATTTTCCTGTCATTTGTACACCGGATAAACATCAGATTATGAGGTTTTTGGTTGGCCATGTGAATAATTCAGCACCAAAAATAGGAGGTTCTACCGAGATTTGAACTCGGATCACTGGATTCAAAGTCCAGAGTGCTAACCATTACACCATAGAACCATATTCTAAATCCACATGGAAATTGAAAAAAAAAATTGCCTGTAATTAGCAACAGCGGACTGTCGTTCCTTCACGTGCTGCAAATACTTTCAACTGACAACAATATTTGGACAGCTATATTCTATTTCCACGAGGCAAATTAATTGACATGGTAGTATCGTCCAAGATTTAAACTCGGATTGTAGGATTCAGAGTCCTGAGTGATAACCTTTACAGCATAGAACCCTGTAGTCAATACTCTGTTTCCTGGCCAGAAACGGTGTCAACTACCAGGCACTCATAGTATGCGTTTACCGTAGGCTAGCCATTCGTGCGTAACAAGAGTGCTTATCGACTCCCACCCACTTGTTTCTTTCACGCAACTATTTTAAAGTTGACAGGGGAGGAGTGTGTCACTGCAAAATCAAGGTAGGTCCTACCGAATTTGAACTCGGATCGCAGGATTCAGAGTCCTGAGTGCTAACCATTACACCATAGAACCCTATACAGAGTATTTATTGTAGAGTTCCGATTTTCCTGTCATTTGTACACCGGATAAACATCAGATTATGAGGTTTTTGGTTGGCCATGTGAATAATTCAGCACCAAAAATAGGAAGGTTCTACCGAGATTTGAACTCGGATCACTGGATTCAAAGTCCAGAGTGCTAACCATTACACCATAGAACCATATTCTAAATCCACATGGAAATTGAAAAAAAAAAATCTGCGTGTAATTAGCAACAGCGGACTGTCGTTCCTTCACGTGCTGCAAATACTTTCAACTGACAACAATATTTGGACAGCTATATTCTATTTCCACGAGGCAAATTAATTGACATGGTAGTATCGTCCAAGATTTAAACTCGGATTGTAGGATTCAGAGTCCTGAGTGATAACCTTTACAGCATAGAACCCTTTAGTCAATACTCTGTTTCCTGGCCAGAAACGGTGTCAACTACCAGGCACTCATAGTATGCGTTTACCGTAGGCTAGCCATTCGTGCGTAACAAGAGTGCTTTTCGACTCCCACCCACTTGTTTCTTTCACGCAACTATTTAAAGTTGACAGGGGAGGAGTGTGTCACTGCAAAATCAAGGTAGGTCCTACCGAGATTTGACTCGGATCGCAGGATTCAGAGTCCTGAGTGATAACCTTTACAGCATAGAACCCTGTATCAATACTCTGTTTCCTGGCCAGAAACGGTGTCAACTACCAGGCACTCATAGTATGCGTTTACCGTAGGCTAGCCATTCGTGCGTAACAAGAGTGCTTATCGACTCCCACCCACTTGTTTTTCTTTCACGCAACTTTTAAAGTTGACAGGGAGGAGTGTGTCACTGCAAAATCAAGGTAGGTCCTACCGAGATTTGAACTCGGATCGCAGGATTCAGAGTCCTGAGTGCTAACCATTACACCATAGAACCCTATACAGAGTATTTATTGTAGAGTTCCGATTTTCATGTCATTTGTTACACCGGAAAACATCGATATGAGGTTTTTGGTTGGCCATGTGAAAATTCAGCACCAAAATAGGAAGGTTCTACCGAGATTTGAACTCGGATCACTGGATTCAAAGTCCAGAGTGCTAACCATTACACCATAGACCATATTCTAAATCCACATGGAAATTGAAAAAAAAAAATTCTGCGGGTAATTAGCAACAGCGGACTGTCGTTCCTTCACGTGCTGCAAATACTTTCAACTGACAACATATTTGGACAGCTATATTCTATTTCCACGAGGCAAATTAATTGACATGTAGTATCGTCCAGATTTAAACTCGGATTGTAGGATTCAGAGTCCTGAGTGATAACCTTTACAGCATAGAACCCTGTAGTCAATACTCTGTTTCCTGGCCAGAAACGGTGTCAACTACCAGGCACTCATAGTATGCGTTTACCGTAGGCTAGCCATTCGTGCGTAACAAGAGTGCTTATCGACTCCCACCCACTTGTTTCTTTCACGCAACTATTTTAAAGTTGACAGGGAGGAGTTGTCACTGCAAAATCAAGGTAGGTCCTACCGAGATTTGAACTCGGATCGCAGGATTCAGAGTCCTGAGTGCTAACCATTACACCATAGAACCCTATACAGAGTCTTTATTGTAGAGTTCCGATTTCTGTCATTTGTACACCGATAAACATCAGATTATGAGTTTTGGTTGGCCATGTGAATAATTCAGCACCAAAATAGGAAGGTTCTACCGAGATTTGAACTCGGATCACTGGATTCAAAGTCCAGAGTGCT
>NW_022264011.1:0-37410 GCF_002021735.2 Oncorhynchus kisutch
CAGATTTAATATGTTGAGAATCCAAGCGCGCCCTCGTTGTTGTGCCCGCGCGTCGCCCCTGGTCACCTTAAAACGAAGCTTCCCTCGAAGGGTAAACGAGTAGCGTCCAATTTTGTCTGAGTGATATCCAAATCCAGACAGAAAGGGTCGTTTATCGTGCTACTATTTGTCGTGACGATGCGTTTTTCAAAAGCAGAGCTGTGTCATAAAGTGACATGCCTGCCACAAGTGCTCCAACTGATCTTTTCAATTAGCCTTCCCATGCATGATCCGAGGCGACTTCCGCCTATTTCCAGAAATTAAGCTCAAACTTGACGTGCAGCTAGCTTTATTTTAAAGACAAATGTCAGCCAGCCTCATCACATTCCCCCCTCTTCTATATCTGGAGCTTATTATTGCTAAGGAGCCTCTGCTCCCGGAGTCAATGTAGCAGGCGGCAGCGCAAGAGAAGGCAGCGGAGATCTGGAGCACAGTAAGGCACTCCGGGGAGGCATCCGTCCCACTTTGGCTTCAGGTTTGCTGGCTCTTTCCATGCTTTAATCAAACCTCCTTATCGACTACAACCCGCCTCTTAATTAAGTGTTTTAAAAGACTTATATTTCGATAACATTTATTGAGGTTTGTTTATTTGAGGCTACCTAAATGGTTGGTGTTTTGGTGTGCTTGTGTTGAGGGTACATTGGTGTGCTTGTGTTGAGGGTACATTGGTGTGCTTGTGTTGAAGGTTACATTGGTGTGTTTGTGTTGAGGGTACATTGGTATGCTGGTGCGTAACAACACAGTTGGAATAGCGGTGAGGAGGATTGGGGATTTAATTTCGAAGTTTGGGGATTTGAAGACGCTGAATTTGGGGTTGGCTTGCTCACTTGGCGAAATAATGCTGGACAACTCGCGTATGACTGAATTCACCTTTGGGAAAGCCGATTTCACCTTTAAATTGCTGATTTCACCTTTCAATAGCTGATTTCATCTCAGTTGGATGGGGATGTTTTGGTCCAGATCATTGGATGCTGTTGACACTTGCCATGCATGTGTTGATTCAAGGCTATTGCATTACAGTGACTATTGTCTAGAGTGCTGATAACAATAGAACAATACATACCTATTAGATATTCATTTTGGTGATAATTGTACTATTAGACTATCTGCATTTCCTGTTTCATTCTAAGTGTAGCGTTTTGTTCAAGATTAATGCCTCTCCTCAACGTTATAGTTTCACCTTTGCTCTGAAAGCTAACCACCTGAAAGGAAAAGCATTACCTGACTCACTGCTATTTTGTTATATAACATATTGTTGTGATCATAACCTTGTTGTTACATTGCAACCGTAGCCTATAATTGGGCTCCCCTTTGTCTCTGTTCAGGTCACAGCGGTGTGAACCAGCTGGGCGGTGTGTTTGTTAACGGTAGACCGCTACCGGACACCACCAGGCAGAAAATCGTCGAACTTGCTCATAGTGGCGCGCGGCCGTGCGACATCTCCAGGATTCTGCAGGTGACCAGAGCATTCTTTCTGTCTGGTGCAGGAAACCCTAGCTTTCACTGTTTTTTATTTTATTTTTTCAAGCTACCACAAAATAAAACATAACAATGGGATTTAGTTTTCCTTACTGTAGCCTTTTTATTAATTTAAAAGCGTTTTTCGATAATTGTTGGCTGTAAGTAGGCCAGACAAAGCCTAATTGCTTCTCATTACAATCTATATCCTATTCAAATAACATTACGGGTAACATATCGTAAGTAGGCCACCACTTTCCCCCCTAAGAATAGTTGCATTTTAGAAAGTGCACACTGTTATCCTATACCATTTAAGGCATATTTTTTTGTTTATAGACCCATGATGACTCAAAAGTCCAAGTGCTGGAAAATGAAAACGTAAGCTTATCATTGTTTGACGTAATCTTCAAAATTTCGCAACTAGTCTTAAATAATGTATGTGAATTGTGTCTATTGTTTCTATCCAGGTGTCCAACGGGTGCGTGAGTAAGATCCTTGGCAGATACTATGAGACTGGCTCCATAAGACCGAGAGCGATCGGAGGCAGCAAGCCGAGGGTAGCCACTCCAGAGGTGGTGGGGAAGATAGCGCAGTACAAGAGGGAGTGCCCGTCTATTTTCGCCTGGGAGATCCGCGACAGACTGTTGTCGGAGGGGGTCTGCACCAACGACAATATACCCAGTGTAAGTGCAGTGAGTGTAAGTTATGAGCATGATTTTTTTACCACCTGAAATGATTTCTCAGAGACGGAAAGCATGCATGATTATCAGCCAAACATTTAGTCATGAGATCATGACTGCGTTATATGTGAAAGACATGCATTACGTATTTCCAACAAATGGTTAGCATGAGTTAAACTTGTAGAGACATTAATACATTTCATTATTTATATTTGATTCGTAATTAACGGATCAATTAGCTAATTTTGCACCACATAGGGCCTACATGTAAATACAATTGACAACTGTTGATGTGTTTAACAGGCATATTTTCAATGTTTTGGCTAGTTATTAAAATGTATTTTCTCAAAAATTATTTGGAAATGCTCTGTTTACATCTTTACTTCCAGCTCACTTGTCAGGATGTGACGTATGTGTGCGCGTGCGTGCATGTGTAAATGTGTGCACCATAGACATTAATAAGGTTTGCACGCTCACAGTGCTCGCATGCCTACACACTATACCGGCGGTGGCGCGCATTTTTCAATCATGGCAGTCGCTAATCAAACCGTTCCGTTTTGTTTGTCTTTCAGGTGTCATCGATAAACAGAGTCCTCCGCAACCTGGCTAGCGAGAAGCAACAGATGGGCGCAGATGGCATGTATGACAAGCTGAGAATGCTCAACGGTCAGACAGGAACTTGGGGGACACGGCCCGGCTGGTACCCCGGAACTTCAGTGCCAGGGCAGCCCAACCAAGGTGAACCTCAGTCACTAATAATTTGACAATGAAGAAGCCTATAGATATAATTACATTTGCGCTATTCGTGAAATCATATAATTATCTCACCATTATCCGAATGTAGGCCTATAGATTAATCCATTATTTGTCAATGCATTCCGTTTGACTTTTGGAAGAAGGAGTATTAGGGTTTTTATAAACCAAATTGTTGAAATGACCTAAGGGTCCATGTAAACATTAATATCACACACGTTTGTACTATCATAAGAACAATGGATGTAATGTTATATTGCAAATGTTAGGCCCTATACCCTGGTATACCCACGGTCACTTTACGCATGGGTTCTGGCTAGACGAGTATGACGTAACTGATTAGTGAGTAGTGTAACTTTGTAGGTAAACCTTAAGCTAAGGTCACAATTACAAATATGTTACGTAATAAACATCTTAAATTATTATTATTTGTATTTAACTAGACAACTCAGTGAAGAACAAATTATTATTTACAGTGATGGCCTACACCCGCCAAACCCGGAAGGCGCTGTGCCAATTGTGCGCTATCCTATGGGACTCCCAATCACGTCCGGTTGTGATACATCCTGGATTCGAACCAGGCTGTCTGTAGTGACGCCTCTCACACTGAGATGCAGTACCTTAGACCGCTGCGCCACTCGGGGGCCCAAGCCATAGTTTTCAGTGGGTTTTGGGCATTTGCTTATCAATCATTTAGTATGATTGGATGTCGTTTATGATTGGTCAGCATATCAAGCAGGTATTGTCAACATGTTTTGATGCCTTTGGTGGACAAAATTCCCAATTAATCATTGAGTAGTCGATTAGTGAACGGCCAATTAATCAGCAGTCTCAATGCCCACACTGTCTCCGGTGGGGATATGCGTGACAGAGGCCTGGCCTTTCAGCGGAGGTGTCCGTCCAACAACCCGCATTTCCCTCCTCTCCTGGCAGGGAAAAAAAGCCTGAGGATCCGTGTGCGGGATATCAGTACAAAGGAATGTTTTCCTTCACACGCAAGGATTGGTTATGGGAACGGGTCTGCTATGTGTAATTGCTCATTAGAGAGAGCTTCGTCTCTCGTTATGGTGACATGCAGGAGTGTCTAGTTGAGGGAGACTGATGGAGAAATGTTCCACAGGAGACCCCTGGACACGGGATGACAGGCGGAGCGATTAGCCATGAAAACATGAACGTTATAAAGATAAATGTTTATCTTGTAGTTATGTTTTTGTGCTCTAATAGACTATTGTGAAATACAGAGCCTAAAAGAAAATAAAGTCATTGCACCTGCTCAGGGCTGGGTATGAAAAACAGTGTTATAATTCGATAAGCATCAAGATATGTTTCTGCACAGAATTTAATTTGCTTTGAACATAAAGGCCTTTTGTTTTAGTCTTATGTGGACCTAAACATCATTTCTTTCATGTTTATTTTATTTGTATTTTTTAAATAATGTACAATAAACTATTGTCTTACTTCCAGAACTAGACATAGTTATTCACTATGTTTACACTCTGTTTGATTTAATGTCATTATTGATACTAATAATAGTAGGCTATTAATAATAATAATATCAATATATAATTCATATATATATAATTAATAACATTATTATATAATAACAATATTATTAATAACAATAGACCTAATAATAATAATACTTTTTTATAAGTATTTTAATACAATATTTTTAGGCCCTTAATGCAATATTGCTTTTCAGTTTCTTCGATTGAAAATTAAATGACATGGGCATTTACATCAAATTTAATTGGGAATTGTTTCCAGGAGTTCATTTCAGGAGGCCCATAAGGTCTAAACCATACGGCAAGGGTAGGTCTCTGAGGAGAACGAAATATGGTCCCTGTCAAACAACAGCTACGCAACAGTGGCTAAAATAATGGTTACAAGTAGTGTGACAGGGCTTGAAAGGAGACAACTCTATCTAGAGAGGCGGAATAAAACTCTGTGGCAATTAATTATTTTTTCTCTTTCTCTCATTTCGTTCTGATATGGTACTAAATCCCGTCTGTAGAATTTAGACCAGTCACTTTCTCTTTCAGTTTAATCGGTTTCTTAAGTATTTTTGATCCAGTCTCTGTTGGCTAAAAGGTGCCGTTATCTATTTCGGCTGTTTCTCCGTGCCACTGCCGGACACACAGTGATACCAAAGAATGAGTTTATTTCCCAGGGCTTTTTTAAAAAGAAAACAAATCCCAAACCTAGCGTCAGTGGGTCTGGCGGAGGGATAATAGGCCGCCAATTCACTCCTTTTTGTGGATTATCCTTCGAGAAGAAAGACAAAGCGCTGAGTGGACGGACACAGGCTGTATGAAGAAAAAAGTCCATTTATTTCAAAACGATTAAGATATTTTAAAAAGAGACATTTTAATAGTCATAATCCTATTAACACATTAATGTCAACCGAAAACAAATCCAGGCAATTATCATTATGTGCTATAATTTAGCACTTGCTAGATGTCTGTGGTAGTATGTCTAATTCATGGGCTATTTAGTCTAGGCTACCGCAATGTTATCGTCCTAAACCTAAAACATGACAGGTTCCTTATGATTCATTTGCTTACATAACATGCAATGTCATGGTCATTTTGTGCGTATTTAAACTGTTGTTATGCAAATAATATTACAACAAATGTTTTATGGAATCTCCCAGGGGGAAACTAGCCTGGGTACCAGTCTGTTTTGGTAACATTCCACTCCTTGTACTCCGTGTCGTATGCCAAAGATGTTTATCGTGGCTGGAGTGGAAAGAATGGAATGATAGCTACAAAGACTGGTACCCAGGGTAGTGGAAACATTCGATCCTATACATTGTTTAAATAGACCTATGGATATGTTAGAGTAGAGTAGCCTGTCGTGATTCCAGCGTAAGTACTGTGTCATGTCCGAGACTACCCAAGCTGGTAAACTCAGAACATTTGCTGTATGCAGGTGCACCTCACGAAACGACTGGTCAAACAGCGTCACACACATAAAAAACGACATTCTCCAAAAGCAGCCCTTAAATGCCTCATTTCATATTAACTTCTCGAATGGATAATGATGTGCAAAACCAAGGCAGGCATTAGTCAATATGCCTGTCCCTAGAACAGAAGCCCATATAGGCCTACCACGGACAACCAGGAGCCGTGAAGAGATAGGCCCTATTCAGCTTGTACAGGGGGTTGCATGCTCTCTCCTCACTCATTTGTTTCCAATTTAAGATATAAATTTTGACTGGCGTTTAGCTGGCCGGGGGACGTGATTAATGATGCTAGTGGATAAGGGTTAACACACTGAACTCAAAGCTCTGTTGACCGGGATCCTCGTGCGCACAATAGTTCACCAAAGCACAGAGAGAATCCTTTTGTCACCTCGTCCGATTGAGCTGCTCCATTTTCCTCTGGTGATATTCTGCCCACGAAGAGTTCGCTGTAGCCAGCTCTCGCTGTGTGCACAGAGTTTAATGGTTTCCCTTACCCCGAACGGCATTGTTTCATTGTGAAAAGCACCTCCTTCTATTCAAGTATTGGTGGTCACCTCAATGGCTATACGAAAGCCCATATGGGGACGGCCATTGAGGCATCGCAACGCTCCTAAAAGGGGGAGAGAGTTTGGGCCTGAAAGGAGTTCGCCACATCTAGTCACATTTCTCTTAACCCTTTGAGCACATGTGCCATTGTTGAGAGGTGATAAAGGATCTAAGTTCACGCAGCATTGCTGAGCAATGGTCTTTTTCCCACAATATTTTACAAATAACTAGTCGGTCTTTTATGGCTATTGATGTCTCTGAAAACAAGCAGCGATCAATATGTTAGCTAGATCATTCATCCGTCATCATTCAATGTCCATCCTCAGTCGGTGTTATGCCAACTAGGCCTACAATGACAGCTTTTCGTTATTCTTGCTTTTAACGGGAACACACATAAATATAATAGAACTATAGAAATTCATTCCCTATGGGCTATTGCGAGGATGACATGTTATTTTTCGCAGTTTACTTTCAGAACTATAAAATTAAATAAACAATATATTAACGCATGCTTTTTGGAGATGTAGTAGGCAGGCCAATTCATATTTGTTTATTGATTTATTTACAGATGGCTGCCAGCCACAGGACGGTACAGGAGAGAACACCAACTCCATCAGTTCGAATGGGGAGGATTCTGACGAGACGCAGATGCGACTCCAACTAAAGAGGAAACTACAGAGAAACCGCACGTCGTTCACCCAAGAGCAGATTGAAGCACTGGAAAAAGGTGAATTTGAATTGACAAGATATTCATATTTTAATGTAACGTCTAATTGAACGAATAGCAACATAAACCCTAGTAACTTACACATAATTCAATTACAACAATATGTTTCATAGCCTATACTAAAGATACGTTTTCATATCGTATTCCAGAATTTGAAAGGACTCATTATCCTGACGTTTTCGCGAGGGAAAGACTGGCAGCGAAAATAGATCTGCCTGAAGCAAGAATACAGGTGAGCGGACACATTTTGAAATATGCATTGCACTACATTCCATTAACATTTTGCTGCTTGGTTCTGAAAAAGACACAAGATTCCATGAAGATCCTACATACGCGACTAATGTATGATTGACGTACTGTGCAGGTGTGGTTCTCAAACAGAAGAGCGAAGTGGAGGCGGGAGGAGAAGCTCCGGAACCAGCGTCGTCAGGCCAGCAACTCCTCCAGTCACATCCCCATCAGCAGCAGCTTCAGCACCAGCGTCTACCAGCCCATGCCTCAGCCCACCACACCGGGTAAGCACGACACTCATATAACATTCCATCCATCCACAGTGGGACACTTGTCAACATTAGGAATATTTCAGTAGGTCCACCACTCATTTAAATGCCAGACATCTTAATTAAAGACTAAAATAGGTATAAGGGATATTTTTCTTTCATATAAAGTTGAGTTGAATAATAAATCATCATCTGCTTCAAATGACAGTTGATGAAATATTTTTTGCTGATTTAGGCTACTTTCAATGGTTCATTGGTTAATCATGCATGTAAGCAGTGAAAAACAAAATCCCCTGAGCTACCTGTCAAGGAGGGCGTGGCTTTACTCACACTATGTTCCCTATCTGCCATCACTGAATGTATGAACTAAAACAGATTTGAACCAAACATTTCTCCCTTTCTTCCTCAGTGTCCTTCACATCTGGGTCTATGTTGGGCAGACCTGACACGGCCCTCACCAACACGTACAGCGCACTGCCTCCCATGCCCAGCTTCACCATGGCCAACAACCTGCCTATGCAAGTAAGTCCACAGCCAGGTACTAACTAACCCTGACCCTGTTCTGTCTTCGTTAACTGTGTCAACAAATGTCTAGGTTGTGTTCTCGTCTCAAATGTGCAAATAGTACAGCTACAATTGTATTTCAAAAGCCAAATACCATTATGGCCAAGCTAGTTGTAGTCAACCTTCGTAGGTACAATGATTATGTTCTCTTCTAATCCTAAAAACAGGTTGAGGAGAAATCAAACTGTAGTCATAAACATTTCTAAATGCCTAAAGGAATATAATAGCCTGCATCCCTAGCTGGGCATTGCTGTAAGGACTGACTGACTGCTGAGCTGAAGAGGGTATATAGTTGGCTAAGCTAATATATAAACGTTATTCTCTCCCTATCTATAGCCCAGCCAGACCTATTCCTGCATGCTGCCTACCAGTCCGTCTGTGAATGGGCGGAGCTACGACACATATACGCCCCCTCATATGCAGGCACATATGAACAGCCAATCAATGACCACTTCTGGTACCACCTCAACAGGTAGGCAGAAAGTCCATTGTTTCCGAAACACGTTTGGCCATTAGCGAAAATGAACAAATCACGTTTAGTCTCTTAGCTAACTGACCATCTGCCACCGAACCTTTAAATAGGGGAGGCTGCATAGCCATACACACATTCTCTTTCTTAATTCATGCTCTACATTTCCCCATAATCCGCCATTTTCTTTTTTCTCTTTGATCAGACTACAGACACATACTGTACCTCTACGTTACACACCATCTCCAGACATTCTAATCTTAGTGCATGAACGCACCCCATTCCATTCCAGCTCAACGTCATAATGTCATTTAAACCACTCTAGACGGAGGTTTTAGTTCCAACCCATTACGTTGCTGTGGAGGGCCATATATACTGGTCATTGTCATGAAGGGTTAATGGACCATTGACACATTTCCTCTAAGCTAAATCGCTAATTCATTTGATTCATTTTCTGTTGTACTCTCTGCGAGGCCTCAATCAATCTAGCTAACTTATTACTGATGTCCTGAAGTGTTAAACAATGTGATTCATAAAGCTACTGTTCTCTGTGCTAAACTTCTTATTGCTGAATACTCAAAGGCTTAGTCCTCTGTGCTTAAAGGCCCAGTGCAGTCAAACATGTGATTTACTGTGTTTTATATATATTTACACACTATGTTGGTATAATACTGTGAAATTGGGAAAATTATGACAATGTCCTTTTCGTGTCAGAACTGTTTCAATAGACCTTCTGACATTTCAACCTGTTTTTGTGGGATGGGGTTTGTCCTGGTGACATCACCAGGAAATGAGTTAATAGACCAATAAGAAAGACAGTTCCAAACCTCTTTGCCAATAACAGCTAGTTTTCAGTCCCAGACAGTCCTAGAAAAATTCTTGCTTGAGAAATTGCTATTTTTGTTTCTTTTTGAACACTGTAATTGAAAACAACCACCGTAAATTACTTAACTGTTACACAGAAAAGTATTTGATATTGAGATAAAAATGACTGAATTGTACCTTTAAGCTTTCTAATGACCTATCCTCTATGGCGGTGGGCTCTGTGCTAAAGCATTCATCAACTCGGATGCCTGCTATGTGCTATGGCACTTACCGCTCAATGTCCTATTTTGCGTAATGGTTAGTCTCTCAACATGATGGTAATTTCTCAGGCTAAAGAAATGTTGAACTCAAGCTCTCCTTACCAAACACAGTACAGTACAGAGACACTGGGCCATTTGGACTGAACTCAAGCTCTCCTTACCAAACACAGTACAGTACAGTACAGAGACACTGGGCCATTTGGACTGATATGTGTCTCTCTTCCCTCTCTCCTCAGGACTCATCTCTCCTGGAGTGTCTGTCCCTGTCCAAGTCCCAGGCGGCGAGCCTGACATGTCTCAGTACTGGTCAAGACTACAATAGAGAGAAGAGCTACTTCTCCCTGTAACTGTTCACCCACCGCCCTCCGCTGGGAGCTCACACACACATGGAGAGAAGTGGAGGAGAGAGAGAGACTCTGGGAGTGCCCTAGGACTACAGGGTGTGGTTGTTTCCACTGGGACCGTGTGTTGTTCTGTAGTCTTGGCACATATGAGGACTGGGGAGAACAACGATGGGAAATTGAGGGGGAAGAAGAAGACAAAACGTGGACCTCTGTAAAGTGCCCGGTGTTTAACATCTTCATGGAACAAAAACTTCATTTTTTTTCTCACTTTTCAAGTAATTGATTCTTTTTTTCTGTCTGTCTCTTGTGTTTGTATATGGGCGTGTGTATGTTATGATGAAAAACCCAGATCAAGTACTGATAGATGGACTGCTAGAAAACCATGTTGGTCTTGTGTTTGTTTTTGAGGTAAAGGAGAACCCAAGAGATTTCTGCCATGACTATTTTTTTATCTGCTTACATCGAGACTTTCTACCAGACTTTGCACAGTCTGTGGACTCATACGAAACTGTTGCATATCACCCGAGAGGAGAGCTGTGGGGAATAGACTCAGTGTGTTTATTAATCCTATTTATTGGTCATACTCCTTCAAAATGGCCGTCAGCAGAGGAGGACCTCCAGTCAATCCACCCACCTCAGCCTTGGGTCTTTGACTCCTGCAATATCACACAAACTGTATAGGCCTGGATATTTCACTGTGGTCACAGACAACCACATTATCACAGGAATTGTACAGACAACCACCACTAACAGTTTGCAAGGACAGTGGGACATTCAAGACTTGTTCATGGACTTCTGCTGTGGTGGATGGATTGATTCTAGGTTCAAGACTTGTTCATGGACTTCTGCTGTGGTGGATGGATTGATTCTAGGTTCAAGACTTGTTCATGGACTTCTGCTGTGGTGGATGGATTGATTAACGGTCCAAGTGAAGAGCTATAGATGCAGAGGAGCTGTGGAGTAAAACAGTTGAATCGCTAAATGGTAGACTGTGTCTTCGATATAATCCAATTTGTTCATGTCAAATTGTAAGTATGTCTTCCCTAGAAATCAAAAGATTTCTCCAATAAAAGTACATTTACATTTTTATCCCCCCAAGAATATTCTATAAATGTTTTCTACACATTTTCATGCATCATAAAAATACATTTCTTTAGGTCCAATTAGTCTCTTAGGTATAGTTGTATTATAGTGTCCTATTGTCAAATCATTTTGTGCAACTAGAAAGATTTCATTCCTAGAATTATGATTAAACATGCTTGACAAAGTTTGAAACATAAGTGTTTGGCAGTTGTTTACAAGTACATATCAGATTTAATCATTGTTGATTGTAAAAACAGACCAAAGCCTTTGTATTTCATCTATTACACAATGTTTTTTGTTGTTGAAGATATTAGTCTTGTGTTGCATCATTTTGTAAACATTTGATGTTCTATTACAGTGACCTAGAGTATGTTTGACTGTGGACTAATCGAGCAGTCCTTATTTATAATTGAAGACCATGGATGACTGCGGACTAATCGAGCAGTCCTTATTTATAATTGAAGACCATGGGTGACTGTGGACTAATCGAGCAGTCCTTATTTATAATTGAAGACCATGGGTGACTGTGGACTAATCGAGCAGTCCTTATTTATAATTGAAGACCATGGGTGACTGTGGACTAATCGAGCAGTCCTTATTTATAATTGAAGACCATGGGTGACTGCGGACCAATCGAGCAGTCCTTATTTATAATTGAAGACCATGGGTGACTGTGGACTAATCGAGCAGTCCTTATTTATAATTGAAGACCATGGGTGACTGTGGACTAATCGAGCAGTCCTTATTTATAATTGAAGACCATGGGTGACTGTGGACTAATCGAGCAGTCCTTATTTATAATTGAAGACCATGGGTGACTGTGGACTAATCGAGCAGTCCTTATTTATAATTGAAGACCATGGGTGACTGTGGACTAATCGAGCAGTCCTTATTTATAATTGAAGACCATGGGTGACTGTGGACTAATCGAGCAGTCCTTATTTATAATTGAAGACCATGGGTGACTGCGGACCAATCGAGCAGTCCTTATTTATAATTGAAGACCATGGGTGACTGTGGACTAATCGAGCAGTCCTTATTTATAATTGAAGACCATGGGTGACTGTGGACTAATCGAGCAGTCCTTATTTATAATTGAAGACCATGGGTGACTGCGGACCAATCGAGCAGTCCTTATTTATAATTGAAGACCATGGGTGACTGTGGACTAATCGAGCAGTCCTTATTTATAATTGAAGACCATGGGTGACTGTGGACTAATCGAGCAGTCCTTATTTATAATTGAAGACCATGGGTGACTGTGGACCAATCGAGCAGTCCTTATTTATAATTGAAGACCATGGGTGACTGCGGACCAATCGAGCAGTCCTTATTTATAATTGAAGACCATGGGTGACTGCGGACCAATCGAGCAGTCCTTATTTATAATTGAAGACCATGGGTGACTGCGGACCAATCGAGCAGTCCTTATTTATAATTGAAGACCATGGGTGACTGCGGACTAATCGAGCAGTCCTTATTTATAATTGAAGACCATGGGTGACTGCGGACTAATCGAGCAGTCCTTATTTATAATTGAAGACCATGGGTGACTGCGGACTAATCGAGCAGTCCTTATTTATAATTGAAGACCATGGGTGACTGCGGACTAATCGAGCAGTCCTTATTTATAATTGAAGACCATGGGTGACTGCGGACTAATCGAGCAGTCCTTATTTATAATTGAAGACCATGGGTGACTGCGGACTAATCGAGCAGTCCTTATTTATAATTGAAGACCATGGGTGACTGCGGACTAATCGAGCAGTCCTTATTTATAATTGAAGACCATGGGTGACTGCGGACTAATCGAGCAGTCCTTATTTATAATTGAAGACCATGGGTGACTGTGGACTAATCGAGCAGTCCTTATTTATAATTGAAGACGTGTGGTGTTTTCTAGCGTCGTCTGTCATGCTTTTTTGAGTTCTGCGTTGTTTTTCAAATATGTGTACATAGAACGTGGACACGTATACAGGGTCTACGTCTGAGAAATGCTTTTGAGATGAAACGTCTAAACTGTCTCTTAAATATTTAAATTTAATTTGATTTAAAATGGAGCTTTCTAAATGTATTTTGTGAAAACTATAAAAAAAACAATTTTGTACAGTAAATATAGTGAAAGGTTTTTTCCTGTTATTAATTATTTAGCCAACATGAAAAACGATGCACCAGGTGAGAATAGCTACACAACATATTACCACAGCCCATTTTGAATGGTACAAAGCGTATTTGTTGTACCACTCAACTACAAATGAGTTGATAGAGAATTTCCATACAAACAAACCAAAGTGGGGCCAGTTCCAACCTGATATGTCTTCCAAACAGCCCAGCCCTATCCTATGTGATGCATGGCCCTCACCGGCTACACACAGACCACACAGTTTAACAACACGCAACAATGGAAAAGGTCACTCAATTCAACACCCCTTGTTTTGATAGAGTTGCAACAATGGTAGGGAAAAGGAGGGATACAGAGAGGAGGAGAGGGAGGAAAACTAGGAATACTCAGAGTGAGGCAGAGGAGAGATTGTGTGGCAGAATGAGTTATTTTGCTTCACTTGCTGCCACAGCAGGGGGTTGTGTGTGTCTGTGTGTTGAGAGGGATGGGAATAGCTGGAGGGGGAGGGGGACCTGGAGAGAGCTAGGTCAGGTATCACCTGGGAGTTATAGTTGGGTTGTGTTTGCTCTAACACTAACAGGACATGCAGGTGTTCTATTTGTCGCAGGAAATTAAACTTCTGTATTTAAGTTTTAAAAGGCTTTTCAAGTTTGTAATTTCCACTGTACGAAAAATGTATCAATCCATACAAAAATGTCCATGAATTACAATCCACATAATAATTCACATTTCCTGTTACTGCAGGATTATTCCCCTGCTGTGAGAAACTGTTAGAGAAAATAAAAGACTGTTTTTATTGTCACTTACACTCGGTAGGTGCAGTGAAATGTGTCGTTTTACACGGTCACCCATAGTTGTATGGTGCCCTTGGAGCAAATTAGGATTAAGTGCCTTGCTCAAGGGCACATCGACAGATTTTTCACCTTGTCGGCTCGGATATTCGAACTAACAACCTTTCGGTTACTGGCCTATCGCTCTAACCGCTAGGCTACCTGCTGCAGAGCTGTACATTACACACCACATCAGTGATTTCAGAACAAACTCTTGTTGAAGACCAATAGAAGCAAATGAAGGTAATGTTAATAACAGAGTTTTGTGGGGGGAAGGGGAGACGGTCTCTCTATTCAAACCATTGTTCAGTTCTTTATGCAAACTATTACAACACAATACGTTTGCCACTCTTCAACACCAGGCTGGAGCAGGGATGTCGTGAGAAAGGAGGGAGACAGAACACTTTAGACAGCTGCATTGACAGAGAGAAAAACCTCCATATTTACAGGCGAGAGAGAGAGCAGACAAGAGGGATGAGGATTGAGCGATACAGGTACAGTAACATGCAAAAAGAAAAAAAGCATCAATTATAAACAGTCACATGGTCCATGTAAGAGCGTGAGTCACCATTCAAACAGGGCCAAGTCAAATAAAATATCATTGGCCACATACACATATTTAGCAGATGTTATTGCGGGAGGAGCAAAATTCTTGTTCTGATAGAAGTGATAAAATGTACCTTTTCCTCTGCCATCTTTGGTCCATCTATGTTTGAGCAGTGACACAACGACCGTGGCTTGTTTGTAGGGAGTTGGTCTGCACACACACAACGGCGAACATAAGCAGACTCTCACCCATTCAGAGGTGTCAACCGGATCAGTCACTTTCAATGGAGCAGTACCACTCAGACTTAAGGACTCTCTCTCTCTCTCTGAAAGCCGGATGTCTCTGCAGTGTGTTCTGTACAGTATTCTATGATAAAAGCACTCCATTGTTTTCCCATCACTATCGAATATAGGAACACCATATGAATATCTAATTCATGAGCACCTAGCATATGCATTCTCATTAAAACTATTTAATTTAACCCCCTATGAGCCTCCTGCATGTCCATTAGCACTATTTAATTTATCCCCCTATGAGCCTCCTGCATATGGAGCAGCATCATATAAATAAACCCCCTATGAGCCTCCTGCATATGGAGCAGCACCATATAATTGAATCCCCTATGAGCCTCCTGTTATCCTGCAGCACCATATAATTGAACCCCCTATGAGCTTCCTGTATATCCTGCAGCACCATATAATTGAACCCCCTATGAGCCTCCTGTATATCCTGCAGCACTATATAATTGAACCCCCTATGAGCCTCCTGTATATCCTTGCAGCACCATATAATTGAATCCCCTATGAGCCTCCTGTATATCCTGCAGCACCATATAATTGAGCCCCCTATGAGCCTCCTGTATATCCTGCAGCACCATATAATTGAACCCCCTATGAGCCTTCTGTATATCCTGCAGCACCATATAATTGAACCCCCTATGAGCCTCCAAAGTTACCCTGTAAAGTCAACAGAGAAGGAACTGAAGAGGGACCGTGTCAACAACACTTGTTGTAGTCGACTAGAGGACAGACGAGGAGGGGGCACACCATGTTGACATGTTGAACACACTGAAGTGAGAAAGAGAAAAAAGAAGCTGTCTCGACCAATAAGACGACAGGGAGGAGGAGGGGGATCCAAGGAGGTGATGCATGAATCACAACTTGACCTGTTTGAGAAAGATACTGTGTGAACAAAGGGAAAGGTTGGACGACCTGAAATGGACAACACAACACAAGCCTATATATGTGTTCATTAGAACTCCACCCAGATAGGAGATACCAGGTAACATGACATTACACGTCAGCTTACATTTCTTAGATTTTAAGGCAATTTAGATCACCTTATACTTAACACCTTATACTTAACATCACCTTATACTTAACACCTTATACTTAACATCACCTTATACTTAACATCACCTTATACTTAACATCACCTTATACTTAACATCACCTTATACTTAACATCACCTTATACTTAACATCACCTTATACTTAACATCACCTTATATTTAACATCACCTTATACTTAACACCTTATATTTAACAACACCTTATATTTAACAACACCTTATATTTAACAACACCTTATACTTAACATCACCTTATACTTAACACCTTATACTTAACACCTTATACTTAACACCTTATACTTAACATCACCTTATACTTAACATCACCTTATACTTAACATCACCTTATATTTAACACCTTATACTTAACATCACCTTATATTTAACACCTTATACTTAACATCACCTTATACTTAACATCACCTTATATTTAACATCACCTTATATTTAACACCTTATACTTAACATCACCTTATATTTAACACCTTATACTTAACATCACCATATATTTAACATCACCTTATATTTAACATCACCTTATATTTAACATCACCTTATATTTAACATCACCTTATATTTAACACCTTATACTTAACATCACCTTATACCTAACATCGCCTTATATTTAACATCACCTTATATTTAACATCACCTTATACTTAACATCACCGTATACTTAACATCACCTTATACTTAACATCACCTTATACTTAACATCGCCTTATACTTAACATCACCTTATACTTAACATCACCTTATATTTAACATCACCTTATATTTAACACCTTATACTTAACATCACCTTATACTTAACATCACCTTATATTTAACACCTTATATTTAACATCACCTTATACTTAACATCACCTTATATTTAACATCACCTTATATTTAATATCACCTTATATTTAATATCACCTTATATTTCATACCACATATTTTACAACACCTTATATTTAGCCTCTATGGCCTATTTATTGCCTTACCTCCCTAATCTTACTACACTGTATGTTTGTTTATCTCATGTGGAACTCTGTGTTGTTTGTGTCGAACTGCTTTTCTTTATCTTGGCCAGGTCACAGTTGTAAATGAGAACTTGTTCTCAACTGGCCGACCTGGTTAAATAAAGGTGAAATAAATATATATTATTTAACAACATTTGTTGTGGACGACCATTTGGTCGTCCACAAGGTCCAGAGGTCCACAGTGAATATGTGATATATTTCCCATTTGGTCGTCCACAAGGTCCAGAGGGACACAGTGAATATGTGATATATTTCCCATTTGGTCGTCCACAAGGTCCAGAGGTCCACAGTGAATATGTGATATATTTCCCATTTGGTCGTCCACAAGGTCCAGAGGGACACAGTGAATATGTGATATATTTCCCATTTGGTCGTCCACAAGGTCCAGAGGGACACAGTGAATATGTGATATATTTCCCATTTGGTCGTCCACAAGGTCCAGAGGTCCACAGTGAATATGTGATATATTTCCCATTTGGTCGTCCACAAGGTCCAGAGGTCCACAGTGAATATGTGATATATTTCCCATTTGGTCGTCCACAAGGTCCAGAGGTCCACAGTGAATATGTGATATATTTCCCATTTGGTCGTCCACAAGGTCCAGAGGTCCACAGTGAATATGTGATATATTTCCCATTTGGTTGTCCACAAGGTCCAGAGGTCCACAGTGAATATGTGATATATTTCCCATTTGGTCGTCCACAAGGTCCAGAGGTCCACAGTGAATATGTGATATATTTCCCATTTGGTTGTCCACAAGGTCCAGAGGTCCACAGTGAATATGTGATATATTTCCCATTTGGTTGTCCACAAGGTCCAGAGGTCCACAGTGAATATGTGATATATTTCCCATTTGGTCGTCCACAAGGTCCAGAGGTCCACAGTGAATATGTGATATATTTCCCATTTGGTTGTCCACAAGGTCCAGAGGTCCACAGTGAATATGTGATATATTTCCCATTTGGTCGTCCACAAGGTCCAGAGGTCCACAGTGAATATGTGATATATTTCCCATTTGGTCGTCCACAAGGTCCAGAGGTCCACAGTGAATATGTGATATATTTCCCATTTGGTCGTCCACAAGGTCCAGAGGTCCACAGTGAATATGTGATATATTTCCCATTTGGTCGTCCACAAGGTCCAGAGGGACACAGTGAATATGTGATATATTTCCCATTTGGTCGTCCACAAGGTCCAGAGGTCCACAGTGAATATGTGATATATTTCCCATTTGGTCGTCCACAAGGTCCAGAGGTCCACAGTGAATATGTGATATATTTCCCATTTGGTCGTCCACAAGGTCCAGAGGTCCACAGTGAATATGTGATATATTTCCCATTTGGTCGTCCACAAGGTCCAGAGGTCCACAGTGAATATGTGATATATTTCCCATTTGGTCGTCCACAAGGTCCAGAGGGACACAGTGAATATGTGATATATTTCCCATTTGGTCGTCCACAAGGTCCAGAGGTCCACAGTGAATATGTGATATATTTCCCATTTGGTCGTCCACAAGGTCCAGAGGTCCACAGTGAATATGTGATATATTTCCCATTTGGTCGTCCACAAGGTCCAGAGGGACACAGTGAATATGTGATATATTTCCCATTTGGTCGTCCACAAGGTCCAGAGGTCCACAGTGAATATGTGATATATTTCCCATTTGGTCGTCCACAAGGTCCAGAGGTCCACAGTGAATATGTGATATATTTCCCATTTGGTCGTCCACAAGGTCCAGAGGTCCACAGTGAATATGTGATATATTTCCCATTTGGTCGTCCACAAGGTCCAGAGGTCCACAGTGAATATGTGATATATTTCCCATTTGGTCGTCCACAAGGTCCAGAGGTCCACAGTGAATATGTGATATATTTCCCATTTGGTCGTCCACAAGGTCCAGAGGTCCACAGTGAATATGTGATATATTTCCCATTTGGTCGTCCACAAGGTCCAGAGGTCCACAGTGAATATGTGATATATTTCCCATTTGGTCGTCCACAAGGTCCAGAGGTCCACAGTGAATATGTGATATATTTCCCATTTGGTCGTCCACAAGGTCCAGAGGGACACAGTGAATATGTGATATATTTCCCATTTGGTCGTCCACAAGGTCCAGAGGTCCACAGTGAATATGTGATATATTTCCCATTTGGTCGTCCACAAGGTCCAGAGGTCCACAGTGAATATGTGATATATTTCCCATTTGGTCGTCCACAAGGTCCAGAGGGACACAGTGAATATGTGATATATTTCCCATTTGGTCGTCCACAAGGTCCAGAGGTCCACAGTGAATATGTGATATATTTCCCATTTGGTCGTCCACAAGGTCCAGAGGGACACAGTGAATATGTGATATATTTCCCATTTGGTCGTCCACAAGGTCCAGAGGTCCACAGTGAATATGTGATATATTTCCCATTTGGTCGTCCACAAGGTCCAGAGGTCCACAGTGAATATGTGATATATTTCCCATTTGGTCGTCCACAAGGTCCAGAGGTCCACAGTGAATATGTGATATATTTCCCATTTGGTCGTCCACAAGGTCCAGAGGTCCACAGTGAATATGTGATATATTTCCCATTTGGTCGTCCACAAGGTCCAGAGGTCCACAGTGAATATGTGATATATTTCCCATTTGGTCGTCCACAAGGTCCAGAGGTCCACAGTGAATATGTGATATATTTCCCATTTGGTTGTCCACAAGGTCCAGAGGTCCACAGTGAATATGTGATATATTTCCCATTTGGTCGTCCACAAGGTCCAGAGGTCCACAGTGAATATGTGATATATTTCCCATTTGGTCGTCCACAAGGTCCAGAGGTCCACAGTGAATATGTGATATATTTCCCATTTGGTCGTCCACAAGGTCCAGAGGTCCACAGTGAATATGTGATATATTTCCCATTTGGTCGTCCACAAGGTCCAGAGGTCCACAGTGAATATGTGATATATTTCCCATTTGGTCGTCCACAAGGTCCAGAGGTCCACAGTGAATATGTGATATATTTCCCATTTGGTCGTCCACAAGGTCCAGAGGGACACAGTGAATATGTGATATATTTCCCATTTGGTCGTCCACAAGGTCCAGAGGTCCACAGTGAATATGTGATATATTTCCCATTTGGTCGTCCACAAGGTCCAGAGGTCCACAGTGAATATGTGATATATTTCCCATTTGGTCGTCCACAAGGTCCAGAGGGACACAGTGAATATGTGATATATTTCCCATTTGGTCGTCCACAAGGTCCAGAGGTCCACAGTGAATATGTGATATATTTCCCATTTGGTCGTCCACAAGGTCCAGAGGGACACAGTGAATATGTGATATATTTCCCATTTGGTCGTCCACAAGGTCCAGAGGTCCACAGTGAATATGTGATATATTTCCCATTTGGTCGTCCACAAGGTCCAGAGGTCCACAGTGAATATGTGATATATTTCCCATTTGGTCGTCCACAAGGTCCAGAGGTCCACAGTGAATATGTGATATATTTCCCATTTGGTCGTCCACAAGGTCCAGAGGTCCACAGTGAATATGTGATATATTTCCCATTTGGTCGTCCACAAGGTCCAGAGGTCCACAGTGAATATGTGATATATTTCCCATTTGGTCGTCCACAAGGTCCAGAGGTCCACAGTGAATATGTGTTATATTTCCTCGCTGTTAAAATTGGCACATATATATTCCTCTATCCATCTTTTTCTTAAATGTTTGATGCTGCCTGACTGTCTAGCTTTCATTTGGGTGATTATTAGTGAGCTGGACACAATCAAGAATCTGTGTGAATGTAAGTCCATGATCATTCCCACACTTTCCATTTGGTTGTATTCATTTTAAAGTAGTTAGTCTCACCCCGGGATTACAGTACAGGAACACAGTCATGTGACTTAAGTAGGGCACCTAGAATGAGACACTGTAGTTACTTCACACAGAGAACTATAGTTGCGTGCATTAAAGTAAATGTACGCAGGCAGAGCCAGACGATTTCAGCCTCTCCCCCCTCCACAAGGAGATTTACGTAACCCCTAGGATGCATAATGCAGGGCTCACCATTTCTACATTACCAATACAAGTTCCCCTGGAGTCAAATAAGGTTGTGTCAACTGAAATATGAGCTGGGACAACATGTGTGCATGTTACAGACGGACCCAAACAACAAGCTTAGTTTAATATTTTAGATTACTTGCAATAGAAGACCTCCGGGTCCCATTGCTGCTATCGATAGCCTTTCAAAAAACTTCACATCTACAAAATCTCTTTTACCAAACACTCCAGAGGCCATACATCATATTTATTGCGTCACAAATCTCTGACCACCTTGTATGAAGTCATAGCTTGATCTTTAAAGAATGACCTAGTGACCTTACACCAGTAAATGTGAATTGCTTGGGGGAAATGTACACACACACACACACACACACACACACACACACACACACACACACACACACACACACACACACACACACACACACACACACACACACACACACACACACACACACACACCTACCTCATAAAGCAACACATCCACACCAACCACAGAAGAGAAACACAGGGACATGTTTCATTTTACATGCTGTATATTCAGTCTTTCTCCATGTCACCATCTGACCTCATTTGTTGTTTTGGTCTTGTCATAGCAGAGCCGCCCATCCAGATAACAGACCTGATGAGCTGTGAAGCCTGCGCCCACATCCAACCCTTTACTCCTGGTTGCCCCTAACAACAGATCTAGGATCAGCTTGCCCTATCCAAATGCTCACCACAACCATTACTAGGGAACAAGCCAGACAGAAAAGATCTGTGGAGAATATGGGTGTTACGATAGAAACCTCCAAAGTTCTAAATAAGCTAGAAAACAGGCTATGAAACATGGAGATATAGATTTATACACATTTATTCAACTTATCAAAAAACATATTTTCAAGATTCCTTTGATTGAATGGTGAAATAGCAGGATGGTGAAATAGCAGGATGGTGAAATAGCAGGATGGTGAAATAGCAGGATGGTGAAATAGCAGAAAGGTGAAATAGCAGAATGGTGAAATAGCAGGATGGTGAAATAGCAGGATGGTGAAATAGCAGGATGGTGAAATAGCAGGATGATGAAATAGCAGGATGGTGAAATAGCAGGATGGTGAAATAGCAGGATGGTGAAATAGCAGGATGATGAAATAGCAGGATGGTGAAATAGCAGGATGGTGAAATAGCAGGATGGTGAAATAGCAGGATGATGAAATAGCAGGATGGTGAAATAGCAGGATGGTGAAATAGCAGGATGAGGAAATAGCAGGATGAGGAAATAGCAGAATAGTGAAATAGCAGAAAGGTGTATCTTGTGTTTCATTACAGATATCAAGTTGAAATGATCCCCCCACCTTCTCTCTCTCTCTCCCTGAGAAAGGCCCAGTCACAACAAGATGACAGAGTTACATAGAGGGGCTTGGATGGAGTGTCGCTGGCTCCTTACTTCAATACACCTATTGTAAGTCGCTCTAGACAATAGCATTTACTAAAATATCAAATGTCAAAGTGTCCTAGTAAAGGAAGCAGGCTGCTAGGCCACTTGGACAGTTGAAGGGAAAAGATTGGCGGGAGAAAACGGTTGGCAGGGAAACAGTTGACAATGTGGTGAGGGGGGTTCTAGATGTCCAGATGTTTGTTGCCAGCGGTGATAATGGTGAGGGGGTTCTAGAAGTCCAGATGTTTGTTGCCAGCGGTGATAATGGTGAGGGGGTTCTAGAAGTCCAGGTGTTTGTTGCCAGCGGTGATAATGGTGAGGGGGTTCTAGAAGTCCAGATGTTTGTTGCCAGCGGTGATAATGGTGAGGGGGTTCTAGAAGTCCAGGTGTTTGTTGCCAGCGGTGATAATGGTGAGGGGGTTCTAGAAGTCCAGATGTTTGTTGCCAGCGGTGATAATGGTGAGGGGGTTCTAGAAGTCCAGATGTTTGTTGCCAGCGGTGATAATGGTGAGGGGGTTCTAGAAGTCCAGGTGTTTGTTGCCAGCGGTGATAATGGTGAGGGGGTTCTAGAAGTCCAGATGTTTGTTGCCAGCGGTGATAATGGTGAGGGGGTTCTAGAAGTCCAGGTGTTTGTTGCCAGCGGTGATAATGGTGAGGGGGTTCTAGAAGTCCAGATGTTTGTTGCCAGCGGTGATAATGGTGAGGGGGTTCTAGAAGTCCAGATGTTTGTTGCCAGCGGTGATAATGGTGAGGGGGTTCTAGAAGTCCAGGTGTTTGTTGCCAGCGGTGATAATGGTGAGGGGGTTCTAGAAGTCCAGGTGTTTGTTGCCAGCGGTGATAATGGTGAGGGGGTTCTAGAAGTCCAGGTGTTTGTTGCCAGCGGTGATAATGGTGAGGGGGTTCTAGAAGTCCAGGTGTTTGTTGCCAGCGGTGATAATGGTGAGGGGGTTCTAGAAGTCCAGGTGTTTGTTGCCAGCGGTGATAATGGTGAGGGGGGTTCTAGAAGTCCAGATGACTGTTGCCAGCGGTGATAATGGTGAGGGGGGTTCTAGAAGTCCAGATGTTTGTTGCCAGCGGTGATAATGGTGAGGGGGTTCTAGAAGTCCAGGTGTTTGTTGCCAGCGGTGATAATGGTGAGGGGGGTTCTAGAAGTCCAGATGACTGTTGCCAGCGGTGATAATGGTGAGGGGGGTTCTAGAAGTCCAGATGTCTGTTGCCAGCGGTGATAATGGTGAGGGGATTCTAGAAGTCCAGATGTCTGTTGCCAGTGGTGATAATGTTGAGGGGGGTTCTAGAAGTCCAGATGTCTGTTGCCAGTGGTGATAATGTTGAGGGGGGTTCTAGAAGTCCAGATGTCTGTTGCCAGTGGTGATAATGGTGAGGGGGGTTCTAGAAGTCCAGATGTCTGTTGCCAGCGGTGATAATGGTGAGGGGATTCTAGAAGTCCAGATGTCTGTTGCCAGTGGTGATAATGGTGAGGGGGGTTCTAGAAGTCCAGATGTCTGTTGCCAGCGGTGATAATGGTGAGGGGGTTCTAGAAGTCCAGATGTTTGTTGCCAGCGGTGATAATGGTGAGGGGGTTCTAGAAGTCCAGGTGTTTGTTGCCAGTGGTGATAATGGTGAGGGGGTTCTAGAAGTCCAGGTGTTTGTTGCCAGCGGTGATAATGGTGAGGGGGTTCTAGAAGTCCAGGTGTTTGTTGCCAGCGGTGATAATGGTGAGGGGGTTCTAGAAGTCCAGATGTCTGTTGCCAGCGGTGATAATGGTGAGGGGATTCTAGAAGTCCAGATGTCTGTTGCCAGTGGTGATAATGGTGAGGGGGGTTCTAGAAGTCCAGATGTCTGTTGCCAGTGGAGCCGGAGCCACAGCCTGAGGAGCCCAGAATGGCTGTCCCTGTCAGCTCTCCCCGGCTCACACGACTCACTGTCTCTGACAGGTCTGGAGGCAGATGTAGTCTCTGAACACAGAGAGAGAGAGAGAGAGAGGAGGGGGGAGAGAAAGAGAAAAGGGGAGAGAGAGAGAGAGGGGAGTGGGGAGAGAAAGAGGCAAGGGGAGAGAGAGAGAGAGAGAGAGAGAGAGAGAGAGAGAGAGAGAGGGGGGAGTGGGGAGAGAAAGAGGCAAGGGGAGAGAGAGAGAGAGCGAGAGAGAGGGGAGGGGGGAGAGAAAGAGGAAAGGGGAGAGAGAGAGAGGGGAGGGGAGAGAGAGAGAGAGAGAGAGAGAGAGAGAGAGAGAGAGAGAGAGAGAGAGAGAGAGAGAGAGAGAGGGGAGTGGGGAGAGAAAGAGGCAAGGGGAGAGAGAGAGAGCGAGAGAGAGGGGAGGGGGGAGAGAAAGAGGAAAGGGGAGAGAGAGAGAGGGGAGGGGAGAGAGAGAGAGCAAAAAAGTGAGAGGGGAGATGGAGGGGGAAAAAAGAGGGAGAGACATTATTTAATTTGTTGACAGAAACACATCAACAGAAACAGTGGCACTCTCCACTCCAGTGATGATGTGGTCACAGAGAGCCCATGTTGGGTGTAAATCAGAGCTCTCTAACGCTGTTCCTGGAGAGCTACCGTCCTGCAGGTTGTTTCTACAAACCTAATCTAGCACATCTGATTCTAATAACTAGCTGGTTGGAGAGAAAAGCTCCAGGAGGGTCTCTCTCCAGGAACAGGGTTGAGAGCTCTGGTGTAAGTGGTTTCAGCTGCTTTAGGACTCCCTTCTGCTCAGCACGGCCAGTGTGGAGGAAACCTGCTAGCGTGTCGCTAAATACCTCAGAGAGATTTAGCTCTGTGACAGCTCAGAGGGGACACGGTGTGTGTGTGCTTTGTCAAGGTGTGCATAGAGTAATGTGTATGCATGAGATTGTACGAGTTTGAGAATCTGCGTGGAGAGTGTTTGTGTGTGTGTGTGTGAAACACACTTGACTAGGGCTAATACCGGAGTCATTAGAATCAAGCTCTTTAGCAGCAAGAGTAACTTGTTCCCCAGCAGCTGCTCTGTGCCAACATAACAACACAAAGACACTAGGCTACTGATGTAAAGCCTCAACGCTAACAACTCAACAGGCTAAGAGGGGCTGCCCTGGTCCTCTCGGAGGGTCATAACAACACAAAGACGCTAGGCTAATGTGGCCTACTGACGTAAAGCCTCAACGCTAACACGCTAACAACTCAACAGGCTAAGAGGGGCTGCCCTGGTCCTCTCGGAGGGTCATAACAACACAAAGACGCTAGGCTAATGTGGCCTACTGACGTAAAGCCTCAACGCTAACACGCTAACAACTCAACAGGCTAAGAGGGGCTGCCCTGGTCCTCTCGGAGGGTCATAACAACACAAAGACGCTAGGCTAATGTGGCCTACTGACGTAAAGCCTCAACGCTAACACGCTAACAACTCAACAGGCTAAGAGGGGCTGCCCTGGTCCTCTCGGAGGGTCATAACAACACAAAGACGCTAGGCTAATGTGGCCTACTGACGTAAAGCCTCAACGCTAACACGCTAACAACTCAACAGGCTAAGAGGGGCTGCCCTGGTCCTCTCGGAGTGCCATAACAACACAAAGACGCTAGGCTAATGTGGCCTACTGACGTAAAGCCTCAACGCTAACACGCTAACAACTCAACAGGCTAAGAGGGGCTGCCCTGGTCCTCTCGGAGGGTCATAACAACACAAAGACGCTAGGCTAATGTGGCCTACTGACGTAAAGCCTCAACGCTAACAACTCAACAGGCTAAGAGGGGCTGCCCTGGTCCTCTCGGAGGGTCATAACAACACAAAGACGCTAGGCTAATGTGGCCTACTGACGTAAAGCCTCAACGCTAACACGCTAACAACTCAACAGGCTAAGAGGGGCTGCCCTGGTCCTCTCGGAGGGTCATAACAACACAAAGACGCTAGGCTAATGTGGCCTACTGATGTAAAGCCTCAACGCTAACAACTCAACAGGCTAAGAGGGGCTGCCCTGGTCCTCCCGAGGGGTCATAAGAGTGGCCGTTAACGGCCCTTCAGGAGGCGATGAGTCGGCCCAGTGGAGGCGATGAGTCGGCCCAGTGGAGGCGATGAGTCGGCCCAGTGTGTGTATGTGGGGTGGAGTGTTTACGGACAGAGGCTGCTTCTGAGTATCTCTGGGCTGTAAGCGAGGATCTCTCTAAATTAAGATTGTGTGTGTGTGTGTTAACAGAGTTTATGTGTATTGGGGAAATGAGTGTGTGTACTGTATGGTGAGGAAATGTGTGGGATGGCAGTGTTCTGCTCTGCCCAGTAGAACCTAAACCCCTATAATTTACCTCAGGTGGAATCTACTAGACATCCGAAACCCAGTGGTCCACACCTCCACCCACCTCTCTTAACCCCCTGTGCCTGCGCGACCCTCACCCCCTCCAGCCATGCAGCTTAAGGAGAGCCCCTCTCCTCCCAGAGATCCTCATCTGTCCTCTAATGACTATGTGTTTGGGTACAGGGATAACAGCATCCCTACATGAGGAGATGATGTCCCACTCCACAAAGCCTCTGGGGGTGGACCTGCACATTCCACTTGGCTACAGCATTATCAGGGCTTCTAGATTGGGGCTTTACAGTTGATCTGATATGGCTCTTTTTAATAGAACTTCTAACAAGCTGGTACCATTGCTGTTGCATTCAACAAAGTTTGTACTGAAATGTTTTATTTCCTTTCTAAATGTCTATTGTAAAGGGTATTGAGGTCTCCCAAATGCAGTTTTGAATTAAATTGGATTTAAAGGGATTCTCAAGCCCCTCCAGCAGCTCCTAGGTCAGCAGTCAGTCTGTCACATGGACAACTGAAACCTCTCCTGTCCAGTGAACATGTCTCCCCTGTGTCGTCAGGGTGAAGTATGTCAGACCATAAAGATACACCATACCAATGACCTATGTGTCTGACAGGCAGCAGCAGGAAACAGGAGGAATCAGAGCCCAGAGGTGATCTATGGGCAGGTAAAGCCTGGTTGAGCCTAGAGAATATAGATGAGGAGCAAGAGGTTCATCTGGAGATGCTAAAGTCTAGAGAGGATGTTGTTAAGACCATGCTTAACCTAAGGTGACAGAGGGTAAGGACAGACGATGCCTACCGGTAGTGTCTACAGGAATGGTGAGAGAGGGTAAGGACAGACGATTACTACCGGTAGTGCGTACAGGAATGGTGAGAGAGGGTAAGGACAGACAATTACTACCGGTAGTGCCTACAGGAATGGTGAGAGAGGGTAAGGACAGACGATTACTACCGGTAGTGCCTACAGGAATGGTGAGAGAGGGTAAGGACAGACGATTACTACCGGTAGTGCCGACAGGAATGGTGAGAGAGGGTAAGGACAGACGATTACTACCGGTAGTGCGTACAGGAATGGTGAGAGAGGGTAAGGGCAGACGATTACTACCGGTAGTGCCTACAGGAATGGTGAGAGAGGGTAAGGACAGACGATGCCTACCGGTAGTGTCTACAGGAATGGTGAGAGAGGGTAAGGACAGACGATTCCTACCGGTAGTGCCTACAGGAATGGTGAGAGAGGGTAAGGACAGATGATGCCTACCGGTAGTGTCTACAGGAATGGTGAGAGAGGGTAAGGACAGACGATGCCTACCGGTAGTGTCTACAGGAATGGTGAGAGAGGGTAAGGACAGACGATGCCTACCGGTAGTGTCTACAGGAATGGTGAGAGAGGGTAAGGACAGACGATTCCTACCGGTAGTGCCTACAGGAATGGTGAGAGAGGGTAAGGACAGACGATGCCTACCGGTAGTGTCTACAGGAATAGTGAGAGAGGGTAAGGACAGACGATGCCTACCGGAGGTGCCTACAGGAATGGTGAGAGAGGGTAAGGACAGACGATTACTACCGGTAGTGCCTACAGGAATGGTGAGAGAGGGTAAGGACAGACGATGCCTACCGGTAGTGCCTACAGGAATGGTGAGAGAGGGTAAGGACAGACGATTCCTACCGGAGGTGCCTATAGGAATGGTGAGAGAGGGTAAGGACAGACGATTCCTACCGGTAGTGCCTACAGGAATGGTGAGAGAGGGTAAGGACAGACGATGCCTACCGGAGGTGCCTACAGGAATGGTGAGAGAGGGTAAGGACAGACGATTACTACCGGTAGTGCCTACAGGAATGGTGAGAGAGGGTAAGGACAGACGATGCCTACCGGTAGTGCCTACAGGAATGGTGAGAGAGGGTAAGGACAGACGATGCCTACCGGTAGTGCCTACAGGAATGGTGAGAGAGGGTAAGGACAGACGATTCCTACCGGAGGTGCCTATAGGAATGGTGAGAGAGGGTAAGGACAGACGATGCCTACCGGTAGTGTCTACAGGAATGGTGAGAGAGTGTAAGGACAGACGATGCCTACCGGTAGTGCCTACAGGAATGGTGAGAGAGGGTAAGGACAGACGATGCCTACCGGTAGTGCCTACAGGAATGGTGAGAGAGGGTAAGGTCAGACGATGCCTACCGGAGGTGCCTACAGGAATGGTGAGAGAGGGTAAGGACAGACGATGCCTACCGGTAGTGTCTACAGGAATGGTGAGAGAGGGTAAGGACAGACGATGCCTACCGGAGGTGCCTACAGGAATGGTGAGAGAGGGTAAGGACAGACGATGCCTACCGGTAGTGCCTACAGGAATGGTGAGAGAGGGTAAGGACAGACGATGCCTACCGGAGGTGCCTACAGGAATGGTGAGAGAGGGTAAGGACAGACGATGCCTACCGGTAGTGCCTACAGGAATGGTGAGAGAGGGTAAGGACAGACGATGCCTACCGGTAGTGTCTACAGGAATGGTGACAGAGGGTAAGGACAGACGATGCCTACCGGTAGTGTCTACAGGAATGGTGAGAGTAGGTGAAGGTCATAACCCCTGGTGATTCAAGTCATTTGATACAGACTAGATGAAGTTAGCTGGATTTGTCTAAGCATCACAGCACAACCATGACAGATGACAGGTTGTCAAAAACATCAGTGATGAACTGTCTTTTCTTTTCAGTGGGAAATAAAAAGCACATTCCTACAACACACCCACATCATGCTACAGGGCTTCCATATGCCCCCTCCACCCCTGCCAAAACTTTGCCTGTGTGACCTTTGGTGTCTCCAGCTCAGTGGAGTGTGATTGAAAAAGAAAAACAATGCATTGATCAGGCCAGGAGTCAGCCCTGCTAAGTGCACAGCAGCGGAAACTGTGTCGAGAGACAATCAATGACATATACATCGTTCCTCAGTGGGTGAGGACAGAAAACACATCACACCGTTGTCTGGCTGTCAGACACCTACAGACCTCGCTACCTGCCTGGTGTGTGTGTGTGTGTACTGTGTGTGTGTGTGTACTGTGTGTGTGTGTGTGTTTGTCTCAGGGATCGCAGACCCCCACTGAGCATGTGCGAAGAGGAAGGTCAAACCAATCCAGAAGAGCTGCTCAGCTCCCCTAACGTTTGAGTTCAGGGGCAGACCAGAGCAATCGATGGCGACAAGAGAGGGAGAGGCAGAGTACCAACAGCCCTCCCTGGGGCCTCTGTGACAGCAGGTCTGAGAAGACATCTCAGACTATCAGAGCGGTGACAAACCTTCCTTGATCAAAAGTTGAAGTGACCCTAAATCCAAGCATTCACATGGCAGTGACAAAGACATTGCTGATACCCATTGGAATGTATTATATACAGTAGTGGTATAGATTGACAGTGGAATTGCAGTGCAGTTACACACAGTGTTTCATATAACTCACAGCTGTAATATAACTTCCCATTAAGAGAAGTCTACGTGGTGATATGTTGGCCATTGGATGAGTGTCCCACACAGACAGACAGAGAAAGACAGACAGAGACAGACAGACAGACTCTCTCTGAGCCCGTTTATGACCGCCACACTCCATGATGATCCAGAAAGCCCTCTCAGACATAGGGCATGTGTGAGGTTGTGTGTGAAGTATTTTCCTGTTGCCTGGCAACCCTCAGGGGGTGGAGAAAGAGAATGGAACAGAGGGAGGGGGGTGGGAGAAAACAGAGGGAAATAAGACCATTGGCTGAGTTGGGGAACGGGGGACTCTCTCTGTGTGTGTGTGTGTTAGATAGAGAATGTGTGTATGTGTGCTAGCTGGTGTATGTATGCGAGTGGGTGTTAGCTAGGGTATGTGTGTATAGTGTGTGTGTGAATATAGTGCATGTGTGTGTGACGTGGGTGTCCACTCCCCCGCGGCACGCAAGGGTAAAGGTCCGTGGCTCGGTGCTGCTCCACAGCCACAGGGGCTGGCTGGGCTGGGGTCGACACTGCCAATGGGGCGAGGGGTGCGACAAAGCCCCAAACGAGCGCTAAGCACTTCAAATGAGCCCTCGGGGTCAGGCCCAGAGACTGGCTTTGCCTAAGAGGGTTACTAATATCCCCCCACAATGGACAAACCCCCACAGCTTACTTACGCCCCCGCCTTACACCCTGCCTCACCTCAAGCCTCAGCTACTGATGGGAGATAGCGTTCGACCAGCATAGCTGGTCACTTCAGATAACAAATGGTGGGGAGAAGAGAATCTCATAACAAAGCATCTTAGAGTAGGAGTGCTGATCTAGGATCAGTTTAGCTTCCTTTAGATTATAATGAGACTATATGGATGGGGGGGGGGGGGGGGGGGGGGTCTGATCCTAGATCAGTACTCCTACTCTAAGATGCTTTGTGAATGTGGGCCCAGGGATTGCGTGTGAAAAGAAGCTGGGCTAGCATTGAAAGCAGGGGGCAGAAAAGTTCTCCAACAGAAGGACTTGTTTGGGGTCTAAGTGTGTTTATACCACTTTATGTAAGCACATTTCCATGATCCATATAGATGTGATTTGCCCCAAACAGAGCTGAGAGGGAACCAACCCGCTCTCACAAAGCAGCACTCGATTAAAGACATTCCACCTGCGGAAACTCGCTGCCAATGACTGTGGTACAAGGTAATCATTCAACAAGTCATTTAGTCCACATTCATTTTAGTCACACTTCTAAAAGGGCCCTGTGTTTTTAAAATGTATTTCACCTTTATTTAACCAGGTCGGCCAGATCACCTTTATTTAACCAGGTAGGCCAGATCACCTTTATTTAACCAGGTAGGCCAGATCACCTTTATTTAACCAGGTAGGCCAGATCACCTTTATTTAACCAGGTAGGCCAGATCACCTTTATTTTACCAGGTAGGCCAGATCACCTTTATTTTACCAGGTAGGCCAGATCACCTTTATTTAACCAGGTCGGACAGTTGAGAACAAGTTCTCATTTACAACTGCAACCTGGCCAAGATAAAGCAAAGCAGTGCGACACAAAAACAACAACACAGATTTACACATGGAATAAGCAAATGTACAGTGTGTGTGTGTGTGTGTGTGTGTGTGTGTGTGTGTGTGTGTGTGTGTCACTGTACTGCTTACAACTCTGGGAAACCCAACACTTAGTTGGAACACATGACGATTGGTAGATCGGTTAATCTGATTGGAGCAGCTTGACCAATGTAGGAACTTGCTCAGGGAAATGACATATTTACCATAAACACCTACTTAAGAGAACACACAACTTAAGGGACTTAGAATGTTTGGTTTGTACTTCCAAGAACATATTAGCACCGTTCGTGTCACTTGCAACTTGCAAAAAGCACTAGGAAACATGGATGATCCTGTTCCTAAATCAGCCATTGAAATGATTACTAATGTGAAAATGCAATCTCAACAGCCTTAAAACTAACCAGTTCATCAATTGAAGTCAGAAAAGTTGGAGTTAGGAACTAAGATTAAACCATAAACACACAATATTATTCTCAATAACATAAACAAACCAAACACATTCCAACAACTCGAGAATATTTGTGGTGTTCGTGGGGTAATTCCACATTCAAGATGGAGGTGATGGACATCAGCCTTCAGTATGTGTAGCTTTGTTCAGTATTCATGAAAAACCACACTGGTCATATCATATATCCAAAACCAATTCCCTTCTCCTTGTCAACATTGGGATGCAGTGCAGCCAGTGTAAAAATATTGGCTGTCCATGACACCAGTCCAATATCCCTCCCATTCCACAACCCAATCTGTCCTTTAGGTCAAGGGTCAAAACCGAAAGAGAAAGTCTGCCAGCTGAAAACGTGTAGAAATGTCCCAGTCAGTCACCAGACTTGTTCATTCAGCCTACACCACCAAATCACCTCCCAAAACCTTAATCCCCCACTGCTATCGAGTTACACTACATTGTGTGGGAAAGCATTTGTCAAAGTTAGAGGAACTAGTATTAACTCAGACTAACTCAAACCCCACATAAATCAGGTGTCGTTCTTTTCTATTTGAGGGACAAACTGCCGTCACATTGCAATGGCAATTTCAGAGAATACTTCCGCTGGCCAGACAGAAAATGCAGAAGTAGCTTTAAAAAAAAATCCCATTACGTTGGTAATTCTAGCCCACCTTAGATATAACAAAAGCTGACGAGAAGCTCTGCCTTCCTCTTCTTTTGTGCTGGGAGAGAGAGTAACACGATCTCCGGCCGGTCGTGACCTCACAATAACCCTACGACTGAGGACCATTTACCTCACTGTGGCTTGGCTCAGAAACCACCTGCGTTTGGGAATTCTAAGATGAATAGAATTATGTGTCAATAAAAAAAAACGTTGTTGTTGTTTGATTTCTGTTGTAAAATGATCCGTTCAGCAACTGAGGTGGACATGACAGTGACTAGCTAACTATGAGCTATTGGTATATTTTAGGAGGTGGACATGACAGTGACTAGCTAACTATGAGCTATGGGTATATTTTAGGAGGTGGACATGACAGTGACTAGCTAACTATGAGCTATTGGTATATTTTAAGAGGTGGACATGACAGTGACTAGCTAACTATGAGCTATTGGTATATTTTAGGAGGTGGACATGACAGTGACTAGCTAACTATGAGCTATTGGTATATTTTAGGAGGTGGACATGACAGTGACTAGCTAACTATGAGCTATTGGTATATTTTAGGAGGTGGACATGACAGTGACTAGCTAACTATGAGCTATTGGTATATTTTAGGAGGTGGACATGACAGTGACTAGCTAACTATGAGCTATTGGTATATTTTAGGAGGTGGACATGACAGTGACTAGCTAACTATGAGCTATGGGTATATTTTAGGAGGTGGACATGACAGTGACTAGCTAACTATGAGCTATTGGTATATTTTAAGAGGTGGACATGACAGTGACTAGCTAACTATGAGCTATTGGTATATTTTAGGAGGTGGACATGACAGTGACTAGCTAACTATGAGCTATTGGTATATTTTAGGAGGTGGACATGACAGTGACTAGCTAACTATGAGCTATTGGTATATTTTAGGAGGTGGACATGACAGTGACTAGCTAACTATGAGCTATTGGTATATTTTAGGAGGTGGACATGACAGTGACTAGCTAACTATGAGCTATTGGTATATTTTAGGAGGTGGACATGACAGTGACTAGCTAACTATGAGCTATTGGTATATTTTAGGAGGTGGACATGACAGTGACTAGCTAACTATGAGCTATTGGTATATTTTAGGAGGTGGACATGACAGTGACTAGCTAACTATGAGCTATGGGTATATTTTAGGAGGTGGACATGACAGTGACTAGCTAACTATGAGCTATTGGTATATTTTAGGAGGTGGACATGACAGTGACTAGCTAACTATGAGCTATTGGTATATTTTAGGAGGTGGAGACAGAAACAGAGGACAATTAGGATGGATCTCATGTTTCAGTCATGAGAAGATGCCACACCCTTTCTCTAACCGAACTGAATGTCATCTATTCTCTGCGTCACCAGCCTGTCTGAGTGACCCAAGATATCCCTGGAGACAGTCACAGACAGACGGACACAGTAATGTTGTTGTAAACATCACATTATACTTACAGAGAGAAACAAACTAAAAAGGTCCATTATGTTACTCGTAGCACCTTTAATAGTAGACAAGACTTGGATCTGAGCTGGGTCTTTGTCAGGTCCAACAGACAGAGATACAGACACAGAAACAGGCAGAGACACAGACGGGGAGACAGACGGAAACGCAGCAACAGACAGAGACGGAGACGCAGCAACATACGGAGACACAGATGGAGACACAGCAACATATGGAGAAACAAAAGGAGACGAATCAACAGACAGAGCCGGAGACACAGCAACAGACATAGACAGACGGAGACGCAGCAACAGGCAGAGACACAGACGGAGACGCAGGAGCCATGCCTCTTCTGCTCAGTGGCTAATGCTTCAGACAGACAAGGCAGGAGGATGAGCAAGGAATATTCTGGGAGTAATTATAGTCACGAAATTGGAATGAAAGGGATGGGACTAATTCTGAACAAAATATTCCATTGACTTCAACTTGTTAAAACAGGAAACTGATGAGATGCAATTATTTCTGGAGGGTTTTTAATTTCAAATGGAATGTTTGTGTTTCTCTTGAGTAGACCTCACTCACGCTCCATGCCTCTGAAATGGAAGATGAACAAATTGCATCGGTTGCAAATTTAGACACATTTGTCCTAAACGGTGATCATGTTCCTGAAATAAGATTCATTAAACATCACAGATGTGTGAAAAACCTGCCTGAAGCAGCATAAAAGAGGTAACTACTAGTGTAAGAGGGCAGACGGAGCACAACAGAAGACAATAACATCATCATCTCCCCAGACACCATGGATGGACAACTGGCTGCCCGCGGCCCCCTTTTGAAGGCCCTCAAATCAATCTCAGTCTGGGTCTCAACTTACTTGCCAGTGACAGTAGTAGAATACACAAGCTGTAATTGAGAAAGGTGTTTATACATCAGCAGTTCTTCTGTTTGAGCCAGAGACTGAAGAGTCAGTCAGTTAGCCCATGTCAGGTAACATTTTTAGATTGCTAAATTAGATTAGCGGCCAGCGATCTAAACGTGTTATCATGGTTGAATTACCGGCCGGGGGGCCGCCATTGATTTTCTTAGTCTCACACAGATATATTAAAAATTGCAAACATTCTCTCCCCCCCTATGGCAAAATGAGTATAATTGTATGAAATTCTGTGTATGTGAGTAAGCAAACCCGCAAGCAACTGCAGCCCCCCATGATGAGTTCAGATGTTTTGTGGCCCCCACCCCCATCAAAGTTACCCATCCCTGCCCTACACTATCTTCCGGGTTCCTCTGGCCAGCCCCGGCAGTAGCCTTGAGGTAGCTAGTTCAGTCAGTAGCTGTAAGGGGGAGCGCAGGGCCATTTTTAGCTGCTTTCAGTTTCATTTCATTCCGTTTCTTTTTAGAGGGCAGCGCTAGCTTTGACCTTGGGCAATATACTGTTAGGGAGCAATGGGTGAGAGTATGATGACCCCCAGTGGGGGAAGAGGAGGGGGTGACGTTGGCGTTATGGATTGGGGCACAGTCAGCGGGTGGCCAGGCAGACATTGGACCCTGGGGTGACATGGAGCCCAGGGACGGGGCAAGACGGGGTGGAAGGGGGTAGAGGGCGCGGGGTACAAACACGTTTAAGTGTTGCCTTCACTTCCAATAGGCCCATAGCAGAGTACATGGCTGCATAGGTTATGACAGCATATCTGGGAGACCTCTAGCCCCAAATACACATTTTAACCCTCAAACCATGACTTTGATACCATAGTACTGTATAACAACGAAGAGTAACACACACATCTGGTATGCACATATTTCCCTCTGTAGTCTAGGAATGTCAGACACTGAAATCAGAACTAAGGTTTAAAATGGCTCTGTATAAAAGGATAAAGGGAGGACTGAAAAAGCTTGGACATCTCGTCTATCCTTCACATCAGGTAGGTCAGCAAGCCTGTGAATATCTTTGTCTCAAACACCACTGTTGGACCATAAACACTGTTATCCAGTTCTCTCTCTTATCAGTTACATGTCTTTTGGCCCTGTAGGTGCATTCACATGGATCATGCTAACATTCCATAGAACTCAATCTCCCACAATGCATCATACGCACGGTTGGGGTTCAGGCAAGCCTACTTGCCCCTACTGATCTCTCTCTCACGGTCCGTTACACACAAATGAATACAGTTGGCTCTGATTTACCTATGGCTGTTTATCATGTCTTATAATAGCTTTTCAGAGGCACACACACAAACTGACTCAGATGATGACAGAGTGATATTTACAATATGAGCTGACTCAGGCAACTTTGGCCTTCCTAAAAAAACCATTAATTCCTCTCCTCTCCTCTCCCTCCTCTTCCTCTCACTCCCTCTCTACTCCTCTCCTCTGACCTCTCTCTTCCTTCATCCTCCTCTCCTATCCTCTCTCATCCGCTCCTCTCCTCTCCTCTCATCTCTCTCCTCTCCTACCCTCCTCACTCTTCTCCAATCTCCTCTGCCCTCTCTCTCCTGCCTGTGGTTCACAACAGTTTACAAGCATTACGTTTGACAGTAAAAGATGGTAGTGACTTTACTGTGTCAGATGGGGTAAGACGTTGACACCTCAGAAGGGGAGAGGATGGCTCTCAGAAAAACACTTATGTGGCCCTGACTAAGGACTGGGGAGAGAAGGAGAGGAGGAGAGAACGGGGGAAGAGAAGGGGAGAGGAGGAGAGAGGGGGGGAGAGGAGGAGAGAGGGAGAGAAAAAGGGAAGAGAAGGGGAGAGGAGGAGAGAGGGAGAGAACGAGGGAAGAGAAGGGGAGAGGAGGAGAGGAGAGAGGGAGAAGGGAAGAGAAGGGAGGGAAGAGGAAAGGGGGAGGAGGAGGAGAAAGAGGGAAGAGAAGGGGAGAGAGAGAGGGAGAGAACAGAGGGAAGAAGAAGGGGAGAGGAGGGAGAGAACGAGGGAAGAGAAGGGGAGAGGAGGAGAAGAGGGAGAAGAAGAAGAAGGGAGAGGAGAGAGGGAGAGAACGAGGGAAGAGAAGGG